>NW_026736129.1:0-83023 GCF_949786415.1 Peromyscus eremicus
TCCCAGCATGTACAGTGTATTGGACTGAAGAGGATCTACTGTTCTTGTCAGTTTCCTAAGCAGAATTGAACTAGATATGGCCGTATTTGTAGGAAGCACAGTAATTTTGTTCTCAGCAAACTCACTGTTCTGGCCCTATAGGAAACACAGTAGAGTAGAAGAGTGCTCTTTTCTCAAAAGCAGAGTGTGTTTCTTGTAAGGCGAGCTAGCGTTTGTTTCCCAGTCCTAAATGGAGTTGAATCCCATGCAGTTTCTGGTCCTACCAGCAAGAGTTGTTTTCTGGTAAGGAAAGTCACTATTGCGCTCCCATTTCCATACACAGTGCAAATAGCACTCGCATCTGTTCCCAGGAAGTACAGTGTATTGGACTGAAGCGGAGATACTGTTCTTGTCAGTTTCCTAAGCAGAGTTGAACTAGATATGGCCCGTGTGTGTAGGAAGCACAGTTCTTTTTTTCTGAGCAAGCTCACTGTTCGGACACCATAGGAAAAACAGTCGAGTAGAAGAGTGCTCTTTCTCAAAAGCAGAGTGTGTTTCTTGTAAGGCGAGCTAGCGTTTGTTTCCCAGTCCTAAATGGAGTTGAAACACATGCAGTTTATTGTCCTACGAGCAAGAGTGTTTTCTGGTAAGAAGAGTCACTATTGCGATCCCATTGTCATACACAGGGTAAATAGCACTGGCGTGTGTTCCCAGCATGTACAGTGTATTGGACTGAAGAGGAGCTACTGTTCTTGTCAGTTTCCTAAGCAGAGTTGAACTACATATGGCCCGTGTGTGTAGGAAGCACAGTTCTTTTGTTCTGAGTAAGCTCAAAGTTCGGACCCCATATGAACCACAGTAGAATAGAAGACTGCTCTTTTCTCAAAAGCAGAGTGTGTTTCTTGTAAGGCGAGCTAGCGTTTGTTTCCCAGTCCTAAATGGAGTTGAATCACATGCAGTTTTTGGTCCTACGAGCAAGAGTTGTTTTCTGGTAAGGAAAGTCACTATTGCGCTCCCTTTGCCATACACAGTGCAAATAGCACTCGCATCTGTTCCCAGCAAGTACAGTGTATTGAACTGAAGAGGAGCTACTGTTCTTGTCAGTTTCCTAAGCAGAGTTGAATTAGATATGGCCCATGTGTGTAGGAAGCACAGTTCTTTTGTTCTCAGCAAGCTCACTGTTCGGACACCATATGAACCACAGTGAAATAGAAGACTGCTCTTTTCTCAAAAGCAGAGTGTGTTTCTTGTAAGGCGAGCTAGCGTTTGTTTCCCAGTCCTAAATGGAGTTGAATCTCATGCAGTTTTTGGTCCTACGAGCAAGAGTTGTTTACTCATAAGCAAAGTCACTATTGCGCTCCCATTGCCATACACAGTGCAAATAGCACTCGCGTCTGTTCCCAGCAAATACAGTGTATTGGCCGGATGAGGAGCTACTGTTCTTGTCAGTTTCCTAAGCAGAATTGAACTAGATATGGCCATATTTGTAGGAAGCACAGTTCTTTTGTTCTGAGCAAACACACTATTCTGGCCCTATAGGAAACACAGTAGAGTAGAAGAGTGCTCTTTTCTCAAAAGCAGAGTGTGTTTCTTGTAAGGCGAGCTAGCGTTTGTTTCCCAGTCCTAAATGGACTTGAATCACATGCAGTTTTGGTCCTACGAGCAAGAGTTGTTTTCTGGTAATCAAAGTCACTATTGCGCTCCCTTTGCCATACACAGTGCAAATAGCACTCGCGTCTGTTCCCAGCAAGTACAGTGTATTGGACTGAAGAGGAGCTACTGTTCTTGTCAGTTTCCTAAGCAGAGTTGAACTAGATATGGCCCATGTGTGTAGGAAGCCCAGTCCTTTTGTTCTGAGCAAGCTCAATGTTCGGACACCATATGAACCACAGTAGAATAGAAGACTGCTCTTTTTTCAAAAGCAGAGTCTGTTTCTTGTAAGGCGAGCTAGCGTTTGTTTCCCAGTCCTAAATGGAGTTGAATCACATGCAGTTTTGGGTCCTACGAGCAAGAGTTGTTTTCTGGTAAGGAAAGTCACTATTGCGCTCCCTTTGCCATACACAGTGCAAATAGCACTCGCGTCTGTTCACAGCAAGTACAGTGTATTGGACTGAAGAGGAGCTACTGTTCTTGTCAGTTTCCTAAGCAGAGTTGAACTAGATATGGTCCATGTGTGTAGGAAGCACATTTCTTTTGTTCTGAGCAAGCTCACTGTTCGGACACCATAGGAAACACAGTAGAGTAGAAGAGTGCTCTTTCTCAAAAGCAGAGTGTGTTTCTTGTAAGGCGAGCTAGCGTTTCTTTCCCAGTCCTAAATGGAGTTGAATCACATGCAGTTTCTTGTCCTACGAGCAAGAGTTGTTTTCTGGTAAGAAGAGGCACTATTGCGCTCCCATTGTCATACACAGGGCAAATAGCACTGGCGTCTGTTCCCAGCATGTACAGTGTATTGGACTGAAGAGGATCTACTGTTCTTGTCAGTTTCCTAAGCAGAATTGAACTAGATATGGCCGTATTTGTAGGAAGCACAGTAATTTTGTTCTGAGCAAACTCACTGTTCTGGCCCTATAGGAAACACAGTAGAGTAGAAGAGTGCTCTTTTCTCAAAAGCAGAGTGTGTTTCTTGTAAGGCGAGCTAGCGTTTGTTTCCCAGTCCTAAATGGAGTTGAATCACATGCAGTTTCTGGTCCTACCAGCAAGAGTTGCTTTCTGGTAAGGAAAGTCACTATTGCTCTCCCATTTCCATACACAGTGCAAATAGCACTCCCATCTGTTCCCAGCAAGTACAGTGTATTGGACTGAAGCAGAGATACTGTTCTTGTCAGTTTCCTAAGCAGAGTTGAACTAGATATGGCCCCTGTGTGTAGGAAGCACAGTTCTTTTGTTCTGAGCAAACTCACTGTTCGGACCACATAGGAAACAGAGAAGAGTAGAAGAGTGCTCTTTTCTCAAAAGCAGAGTGTGTTTCTTGTAGGCGAGCTAGTGTTTGTTCCCCAGTCAGAAATGGAGTTAAATCCCATGCAGTTTTTGTTCCTACGAGGAAGAGGTGTTTTCTGATAAGAAGAGTCACTATTGCGCTCCTATTTCTATACACAGTACAAATAGGACTCTCGTCTGTTCCCAGCTAGTACAGTGTATTGGACTGAAAAGGAGCTACTGTTCTTGTCAGTTTCCTAAGCAGAGTTGAACTAGATATGGCCCGTGTGTGTAGGAAGCACAGTTCTTTTGTTCTGAGTAAGCTCAATGTTCGGACCCGATATGAACCACAGTAGAACAGAAGACTGCTCTTTCTCAAAAGCAGAGTGTGTTTCTTGTAAGGCGAGCTAGCGTTTGTTTCCCAGTCCTAAATGGAGTTGAATCACATGCAGTTTCTTGTACTACTTGCAAGAGTTGTTTTCTGGTAAAAAGAGTCACTGTTGCGCTTCCATTGTCATACCCAGGGCAAATAGCACTGGCGTCTGTTCCCAGCATGTACAGTGTATTGGACTGAAGAGGATCTACTGTTCTTGTCAGTTTCCTAAGCAGAATTGAACTAGATATGGCCGTATTTGTAGGAAGCACAGTAATTTTGTTCTGAGCAAACTCACTGTTCTGGCCCTATAGGAAACACAGTAGAGTAGAAGAGTGCTCTTTTCTCAAAAGCAGAGTGTGTTTCTTGTAAGGAGAGCTAGCGTTTGTTTCCCAGTCCTAAATGGAGTTGAATCACATGCAGGTTTTGGTACTACGAGCAAGAGTTGTTTTCTGGTAAGGAAAGTCACTATTGCGCTCCCATTTCCATACACAGTGCAAATAGCACTCGCATCTGTTTCCCAGGAAGTACAGTGTATTGGACTGAAGCGGAGCTACTGTTCTTGTCAGTTTCCTAAGCAGAGTTGAACTAGATATGGCCCCTGTGTGTAGGAAGCACAGTTCTTTTGTTCTGAGCAAGCTCACTGTTCGGACCACATAGGAAACAGAGAAGAGTAGAAGAGTGCTCTTTTCTCAAAAGCAGAGTGTGTTTCTTCTAAGGCGAGCTAGTGTTTGTTCCCCAGTCAGAAATGGGGTTGAATCCCTTGCAGTTTTTGTTCCTACGAGGAAGAGGTGTTTTCTGATAAGAAGAGTCACTATTGCGCTCCTATTTCTATACACAGTACAAATAGGACTCTCGTCTGTTCCCAGCTAGTACAGTGTATTGGACTGAAGAGGAGCTACCGTTCTTGTCAGTTTCCTAAGTAGAGTTGAACTAGATATGCCCCGTGTGTGTAGGAAGCACAGTTCTTTTGTTCTGAGCAAGCTCACTGTTCAGACCCCATAGGAAACACATTAGAGCAGAAGAGTGCTCTTTTTTCAAAAGCAGAGTGTGTTTCTTGTAAGGCAAGCTAGCGTTTGTTTCTCAGTACTAAATGGAGTTGAATCACATCCTGTTTTTGGTCCTACGAGCAAGAGTTGTTTTCTGGTAAGGAAAGTCACTATTGCGCTCCCATTGTCAGACACAGGGCAAATAGTACTGGCGTCTGTTCCCAGCATGTACAGTGTATTGGACTGAAGAGGATCTACTGTTCTTCTCAGTTTCCTAAGCAAAATTGAACTAGATATGGCCGTATTTGTAGGAAGCACAGTTCATTTGTTCTGAGCAAACTCACTGTTCTGGCCCTATAGGAAACACAGTAGAGTAGAAGAGTGCTCTTTTCTCAAAAGCAGAGTGTGTTTCTTGTAAGGCGAGCTAGCATTTGTTTCCCAGTCCTAAATGGAGTTGAATCCCATGCAGTTTCTGGTCCTACCAGCAAGAGTTGTTTTCTGGTAAGGAAAGTCACTATTGCGCTCCCATTTCCATACACAGTGCAAATAGCACTCGCATCTGTTCCCAGAAAGTACAGTGTATTGGACAGAAGCGGAGCTACTGTTCTTGTCAGTTTCCTAAGCAGAGTTGAACTAGATATGGCCCCTGTGTGTAGAAAGCACAGTTCTTTTTTTCTGAGCAAGCTCACTGTTCGGACACCATAGGAAAAACAGTCGAGGAGAACAGTGCTCTTTTCTCAAAAGCAGAGTGTGTTTCTTGTAAGGCGAGCTAGCGTTTGTTTCCCAGTCCTAAATGGAGTTGAAACACATGCAGTTTATTGTCCTACGAGCAAGAGTTGTTTTCTGGTAAGAAGAGTCACTATTGCGATCCCATTGTCATACACAGGGCAAATAGCACTGGCGTCTGTTCCCAGCATGTACAGTGTATTGGACTGAAGAGGAGCTACTGTTCTTGTCACTTTCCTAAGCAGAGTTGAACTAGATATGTCCCGTGTGTGTAGGAAGCACAGTTCTTTTGTTCTGAGTAAGCTCAAAGTTCGGACCCCATATGAACCACAGTAGAATAGAAGACTGCTCTTTTCTCAAAAGCAGAGTGTGTTTCTTGTAAGGAGAGCTAGCGTTTGTTTCCCAGTCCTAAATGGAGTTGAATCTCATGCAGTTTTTGGTCCTACGAGCAAGAGTTGTTTTCTCGTAATCAAAGTCACTATTGCGCTCCTATTGCCATACACAGTACAAATAGCACTCTCGTCTGTTCCCAGCAAGTACAGTGTATTGGACTGAAGAGGAGCTACTGTTCTTGTCAGTTTCCTAAGCAGAGTTGAACTAGATATGGCCATGTGTGTAGGAAGCCCAGTTCTTTTGTTCTGAGCAAGCTCAATGTTCGGACCCCATATGAACCACAGTAGAATAGAAGACTGCTCTTTTCTCAAAAGCAGAGTGTGTTTCTTGTAAGGCGAGCTAGCGTTTGTTTCCCAGTCCTAAATGGAGTTGAATCACATGCAGTTTTTTTGTCCTACGAGCAAGAGTTGTTTTCTGGTAAAAAGAGTCACTGTTGCGCTCCCATTGTCATACACAGGGCAAATAGCACTGGCGTCTGTTCCCAGCATGTACAGTGTATTGGACTGAAGAGGATCTACTGTTCTTGTCAGTTTCCTAAGCAGAATTGAACTAGATATGGCCGTATTTGTAGGAAGCACAGTAATTTTGTTCTCAGCAAACTCACTGTTCTGGCCCTATAGGAAACACAGTAGAGTAGAAGAGTGCTCTTTTCTCAAAAGCAGAGTGTGTTTCTTGTAAGGCGAGCTAGCGTTTGTTTCCCAGTCCTAAATGGAGTTGAATCCCATGCAGTTTCTGGTCCTACCAGCAAGAGTTGTTTTCTGGTAAGGAAAGTCACTATTGCGCTCCCATTTCCATACACAGTGCAAATAGCACTCGCATCTGTTCCCAGGAAGTACAGTGTATTGGACTGAAGCGGAGATACTGTTCTTGTCAGTTTCCTAAGCAGAGTTGAACTAGATATGGCCCGTGTGTGTAGGAAGCACAGTTCTTTTTTTCTGAGCAAGCTCACTGTTCGGACACCATAGGAAAAACAGTCGAGTAGAAGAGTGCTCTTTTCTCAAAAGCAGAGTGTGTTTCTTGTAAGGCGAGCTAGCGTTTGTTTCCCAGTCCTAAATGGAGTTGAAACACATGCAGTTTATTGTCCTACGAGCAAGAGTGTTTTCTGGTAAGAAGAGTCACTATTGCGATCCCATTGTCATACACAGGGTAAATAGCACTGGCGTGTGTTCCCAGCATGTACAGTGTATTGGACTGAAGAGGAGCTACTGTTCTTGTCAGTTTCCTAAGCAGAGTTGAACTACATATGGCCCGTGTGTGTAGGAAGCACAGTTCTTTTGTTCTGAGTAAGCTCAAAGTTCGGACCCCATATGAACCACAGTAGAATAGAAGACTGCTCTTTTCTCAAAAGCAGAGTGTGTTTCTTGTAAGGCGAGCTAGCGTTTGTTTCCCAGTCCTAAATGGAGTTGAATCACATGCAGTTTTTGGTCCTACGAGCAAGAGTTGTTTTCTGGTAAGGAAAGTCACTATTGCGCTCCCTTTGCCATACACAGTGCAAATAGCACTCGCATCTGTTCCCAGCAAGTACAGTGTATTGAACTGAAGAGGAGCTACTGTTCTTGTCAGTTTCCTAAGCAGAGTTGAATTAGATATGGCCCATGTGTGTAGGAAGCACAGTTCTTTTGTTCTCAGCAAGCTCACTGTTCGGACACCATATGAAACACAGTGAAATAGAAGACTGCTCTTTTCTCAAAAGCAGAGTGTGTTTCTTGTAAGGCGAGCTAGCGTTTGTTTCCCAGTCCTAAATGGAGTTGAATCTCATGCAGTTTTTGGTCCTACGAGCAAGAGTTGTTTACTCATAAGCAAAGTCACTATTGCGCTCCCATTGCCATACACAGTGCAAATAGCACTCGAGTCTGTTCCCAGCAAATACAGTGTATTGGCCGGATGAGGAGCTACTGTTCTTGTCAGTTTCCTAAGCAGAATTGAACTAGATATGGCCATATTTGTAGGAAGCACAGTTCTTTTGTTCTGAGCAAACACACTATTCTGGCCCTATAGGAAACACAGTAGAGTAGAAGAGTGCTCTTTTCTCAAAAGCAGAGTGTGTTTCTTGTAAGGCGAGCTAGCGTTTGTTTCCCAGTCCTAAATGGACTTGAATCACATGCAGTTTTTGGTCCTACGAGCAAGAGTTGTTTTCTGGTAATCAAAGTCACTATTGCGCTCCCTTTGCCATACACAGTGCAAATAGCACTCGCGTCTGTTCCCAGCAAGTACAGTGTATTGGACTGAAGAGGAGCTACTGTTCTTGTCAGTTTCCTAAGCAGAGTTGAACTAGATATGGCCCATGTGTGTAGGAAGCCCAGTCCTTTTGTTCTGAGCAAGCTCAATGTTCGGACCCCATATGAACCACAGTAGAATAGAAGACTGCTCTTTTTTCAAAAGCAGAGTCTGTTTCTTGTAAGGCGAGCTAGCGTTTGTTTCCCCAGTCCTAAATGGAGTTGAATCACATGCAGTTTTGGGTCCTACGAGCAAGAGTTGTTTTCTGGTAAGGAAAGTCACTATTGCGCTCCCTTTGCCATACACAGTGCAAATAGCACTCGCGTCTGTTCACAGCAAGTACAGTGTATTGGACTGAAGAGGAGCTACTGTTCTTGTCAGTTCCTAAGCAGAGTTGAACTAGATATGGTCCATGTGTGTAGGAAGCACATTTCTTTTGTTCTGAGCAAGCTCACTGTTCGGACACCATAGGAAACACAGTAGAGTAGAAGAGTGCTCTTTTCTCAAAAGCAGAGTGTGTTTCTTGTAAGGCGAGCTAGCGTTTCCTTTCCCAGTCCTAAATGGAGTTGAATCACATGCAGTTTCTTGTCCTACGAGCAAGAGTTGTTTTCTGGTAAGAAGAGGCACTATTGCGCTCCCATTGTCATACACAGGGCAAATAGCACTGGCGTCTGTTCCCAGCATGTACAGTGTATTGGACTGAAGAGGATCTACTGTTCTTGTCAGTTTCCTAAGCAGAATTGAACTAGATATGGCCGTATTTGTAGGAAGCACAGTAATTTTGTTCTGAGCAAACTCACTGTTCTGGCCCTATAGGAAACACAGTAGAGTAGAAGAGTGCTCTTTTCTCAAAAGCAGAGTGTGTTTCTTGTAAGGCGAGCTAGCGTTTGTTTCCCAGTCCTAAATGGAGTTGAATCACATGCAGTTTCTGGTCCTACCAGCAAGAGTTGCTTTCTGGTAAGGAAAGTCACTATTGCTCTCCCATTTCCATACCACAGTGCAAATAGCACTCCCATCTGTTCCCAGCAAGTACAGTGTATTGGACTGAAGCAGAGATACTGTTCTTGTCAGTTTCCTAAGCAGAGTTGAACTAGATATGGCCCCTGTGTGTAGGAAGCACAGTTCTTTTGTTCTGAGCAAACTCACTGTTCGGACCACATAGGAAACAGAGAAGAGTAGAAGAGTGCTCTTTTCTCAAAAGCAGAGTGTGTTTCTTGTAGGCGAGCTAGTGTTTGTTCCCAGTCAGAAATGGAGTTAAATCCCATGCAGTTTTTGTTCCTACGAGGAAGAGGTGTTTTCTGATAAGAAGAGTCACTATTGCGCTCCTATTTCTATACACAGTACAAATAGGACTCTCGTCTGTTCCCAGCTAGTACAGTGTATTGGACTGAAAAGGAGCTACTGTTCTTGTCAGTTTCCTAAGCAGAGTTGAACTAGATATGGCCCGTGTGTGTAGGAAGCACAGTTCTTTTGTTCTGAGTAAGCTCAATGTTCGGACCCGATATGAACCACAGTAGAACAGAAGACTGCTCTTTTCTCAAAAGCAGAGTGTGTTTCTTGTAAGGCGAGCTAGCGTTTGTTTCCCAGTCCTAAATGGAGTTGAATCACATGCAGTTTCTTGTACTACTTGCAAGAGTTGTTTTCTGGTAAAAAGAGTCACTGTTGCGCTTCCATTGTCATACCCAGGGCAAATAGCACTGGCGTCTGTTCCCAGCATGTACAGTGTATTGGACTGAAGAGGATCTACTGTTCTTGTCAGTTTCCTAAGCAGAATTGAACTAGATATGGCCGTATTTGTAGGAAGCACAGTAATTTTGTTCTGAGCAAACTCACTGTTCTGGCCCTATAGGAAACACAGTAGAGTAGAAGAGTGCTCTTTTCTCAAAAGCAGAGTGTGTTTCTTGTAAGGAGAGCTAGCGTTTGTTTCCCAGTCCTAAATGGAGTTGAATCACATGCAGGTTTTGGTACTACGAGCAAGAGTTGTTTTCTGGTAAGGAAAGTCACTATTGCGCTCCCATTTCCATACACAGTGCAAATAGCACTCGCATCTGTTCCCAGGAAGTACAGTGTATTGGACTGAAGCGGAGCTACTGTTCTTGTCAGTTTCCTAAGCAGAGTTGAACTAGATATGGCCCCTGTGTGTAGGAAGCACAGTTCTTTTGTTCTGAGCAAGCTCACTGTTCGGACCACATAGGAAACAGAGAAGAGTAGAAGAGTGCTCTTTTCTCAAAAGCAGAGTGTGTTTCTTCTAAGGCGAGCTAGTGTTTGTTCCCCAGTCAGAAATGGGGTTGAATCCCTTGCAGTTTTTGTTCCTACGAGGAAGAGGTGTTTTCTGATAAGAAGAGTCACTATTGCGCTCCTATTTCTATACACAGTACAAATAGGACTCTCGTCTGTTCCCAGCTAGTACAGTGTATTGGACTGAAGAGGAGCTACCGTTCTTGTCAGTTTCCTAAGTAGAGTTGAACTAGATATGCCCCGTGTGTGTAGGAAGCACAGTTCTTTTGTTCTGAGCAAGCTCACTGTTCAGACCCCATAGGAAACACATTAGAGCAGAAGAGTGCTCTTTTTTCAAAAGCAGAGTGTGTTTCTTGTAAGGCAAGCTAGCGTTTGTTTCTCAGTACTAAATGGAGTTGAATCACATCCTGTTTTTGGTCCTACGAGCAAGAGTTGTTTTCTGGTAAGGAAAGTCACTATTGCGCTCCCATTGTCAGACACAGGGCAAATAGTACTGGCGTCTGTTCCCAGCATGTACAGTGTATTGGACTGAAGAGGATCTACTGTTCTTCTCAGTTTCCTAAGCAAAATTGAACTAGATATGGCCGTATTTGTAGGAAGCACAGTTCATTTGTTCTGAGCAAACTCACTGTTCTGGCCCTATAGGAAACACAGTAGAGTAGAAGAGTGCTCTTTTCTCAAAAGCAGAGTGTGTTTCTTGTAAGGCGAGCTAGCATTTGTTTCCCAGTCCTAAATGGAGTTGAATCCCATGCAGTTTCTGGTCCTACCAGCAAGAGTTGTTTTCTGGTAAGGAAAGTCACTATTGCGCTCCCATTTCCATACACAGTGCAAATAGCACTCGCATCTGTTCCCAGAAAGTACAGTGTATTGGACAGAAGCGGAGCTACTGTTCTTGTCAGTTTCCTAAGCAGAGTTGAACTAGATATGGCCCCTGTGTGTAGAAAGCACAGTTCTTTTTTTCTGAGCAAGCTCACTGTTCGGACACCATAGGAAAAACAGTCGAGGAGAACAGTGCTCTTTTCTCAAAAGCAGAGTGTGTTTCTTGTAAGGCGAGCTAGCGTTTGTTTCCCAGTCCTAAATGGAGTTGAAACACATGCAGTTTATTGTCCTACGAGCAAGAGTTGTTTTCTGGTAAGAAGAGTCACTATTGCGATCCCATTGTCATACACAGGGCAAATAGCACTGGCGTCTGTTCCCAGCATGTACAGTGTATTGGACTGAAGAGGAGCTACTGTTCTTGTCACTTTCCTAAGCAGAGTTGAACTAGATATGTCCCGTGTGTGTAGGAAGCACAGTTCTTTTGTTCTGAGTAAGCTCAAAGTTCGGACCCCATATGAACCACAGTAGAATAGAAGACTGCTCTTTTCTCAAAAGCAGAGTGTGTTTCTTGTAAGGAGAGCTAGCGTTTGTTTCCCAGTCCTAAATGGAGTTGAATCACATGCAGTTTTTGGTCCTACGAGCAAGAGTTGTTTTCTCGTAATCAAAGTCACTATTGCGCTCCTATTGCCATACACAGTACAAATAGCACTCTCGTCTGTTCCCAGCAAGTACAGTGTATTGGACTGAAGAGGAGCTACTGTTCTTGTCAGTTTCCTAAGCAGAGTTGAACTAGATATGGCCATGTGTGTAGGAAGCCCAGTTCTTTTGTTCTGAGCAAGCTCAATGTTCGGACCCCATATGAACCACAGTAGAATAGAAGACTGCTCTTTTCTCAAAAGCAGAGTGTGTTTCTTGTAAGGCGAGCTAGCGTTTGTTTCCCAGTCCTAAATGGAGTTGAATCACATGCAGTTTTTTTGTCCTACGAGCAAGAGTTGTTTTCTGGTAAAAAGAGTCACTGTTGCGCTCCCATTGTCATACACAGGGCAAATAGCACTGGCGTCTGTTCCCAGCATGTACAGTGTATTGGACTGAAGAGGATCTACTGTTCTTGTCAGTTTCCTAAGCAGAATTGAACTAGATATGGCCGTATTTGTAGGAAGCACAGTAATTTTGTTCTCAGCAAACTCACTGTTCTGGCCCTATAGGAAACACAGTAGAGTAGAAGAGTGCTCTTTTCTCAAAAGCAGAGTGTGTTTCTTGTAAGGCGAGCTAGCGTTTGTTTCCCAGTCCTAAATGGAGTTGAATCCCATGCAGTTTCTGGTCCTACCAGCAAGAGTTGTTTTCTGGTAAGGAAAGTCACTATTGCGCTCCCATTTCCATACACAGTGCAAATAGCACTCGCATCTGTTCCCAGGAAGTACAGTGTATTGGACTGAAGCGGAGATACTGTTCTTGTCAGTTTCCTAAGCAGAGTTGAACTAGATATGGCCCGTGTGTGTAGGAAGCACAGTTCTTTTTTTCTGAGCAAGCTCACTGTTCGGACACCATAGGAAAAACAGTCGAGTAGAAGAGTGCTCTTTTCTCAAAAGCAGAGTGTGTTTCTTGTAAGGCGAGCTAGCGTTTGTTTCCCAGTCCTAAATGGAGTTGAAACACATGCAGTTTATTGTCCTACGAGCAAGAGTGTTTTCTGGTAAGAAGAGTCACTATTGCGATCCCATTGTCATACACAGGGTAAATAGCACTGGCGTGTGTTCCCAGCATGTACAGTGTATTGGACTGAAGAGGAGCTACTGTTCTTGTCAGTTTCCTAAGCAGAGTTGAACTACATATGGCCCGTGTGTGTAGGAAGCACAGTTCTTTTGTTCTGAGTAAGCTCAAAGTTCGGACCCCATATGAACCACAGTAGAATAGAAGACTGCTCTTTTCTCAAAAGCAGAGTGTGTTTCTTGTAAGGCGAGCTAGCGTTTGTTTCCCAGTCCTAAATGGAGTTGAATCACATGCAGTTTTTGGTCCTACGAGCAAGAGTTGTTTTCTGGTAAGGAAAGTCACTATTGCGCTCCCTTTGCCATACACAGTGCAAATAGCACTCGCATCTGTTCCCAGCAAGTACAGTGTATTGAACTGAAGAGGAGCTACTGTTCTTGTCAGTTTCCTAAGCAGAGTTGAATTAGATATGGCCCATGTGTGTAGGAAGCACAGTTCTTTTGTTCTCAGCAAGCTCACTGTTCGGACACCATATGAAACACAGTGAAATAGAAGACTGCTCTTTTCTCAAAAGCAGAGTGTGTTTTCTTGTAAGGCGAGCTAGCGTTTGTTTCCCAGTCCTAAATGGAGTTGAATCTCATGCAGTTTTTGGTCCTACGAGCAAGAGTTGTTTACTCATAAGCAAAGTCACTATTGCGCTCCCATTGCCATACACAGTGCAAATAGCACTCGAGTCTGTTCCCAGCAAATACAGTGTATTGGCCGGATGAGGAGCTACTGTTCTTGTCAGTTTCCTAAGCAGAATTGAACTAGATATGGCCATATTTGTAGGAAGCACAGTTCTTTTGTTCTGAGCAAACACACTATTCTGGCCCTATAGGAAACACAGTAGAGTAGAAGAGTGCTCTTTTCTCAAAAGCAGAGTGTGTTTCTTGTAAGGCGAGCTAGCGTTTGTTTCCCAGTCCTAAATGGACTTGAATCACATGCAGTTTTTGGTCCTACGAGCAAGAGTTGTTTTCTGGTAATCAAAGTCACTATTGCGCTCCCTTTGCCATACACAGTGCAAATAGCACTCGCGTCTGTTCCCAGCAAGTACAGTGTATTGGACTGAAGAGGAGCTACTGTTCTTGTCAGTTTCCTAAGCAGAGTTGAACTAGATATGGCCCATGTGTGTAGGAAGCCCAGTCCTTTTGTTCTGAGCAAGCTCAATGTTCGGACCCCATATGAACCACAGTAGAATAGAAGACTGCTCTTTTTTCAAAAGCAGAGTCTGTTTCTTGTAAGGCGAGCTAGCGTTTGTTTCCCAGTCCTAAATGGAGTTGAATCACATGCAATTTTGGGTCCTACGAGCAAGAGTTGTTTTCTGGTAAGGAAAGTCACTATTGCGCTCCCTTTGCCATACACAGTGCAAATAGCACTCGCGTCTGTTCACAGCAAGTACAGTGTATTGGACTGAAGAGGAGCTACTGTTCTTGTCAGTTTCCTAAGCAGAGTTGAACTAGATATGGTCCATGTGTGTAGGAAGCCCAGTCCTTTTGTTCTGAGCAAGCTCAATGTTCGGACCCGATATGAACCACAGTAGAACAGAAGACTGCTCTTTTCTCAAAAGCAGAGTGTGTTTCTTGTAAGGCGAGCTAGCGTTTGTTTCCCAGTCCTAAATGGAGTTGAATCACATGCAGTTTCTTGTCCTACGAGCAAGAGTTGTTTTCTGGTAAGAAGAGGCACTATTGCGCTCCCATTGTCATACACAGGGCAAATAGCACTGGCGTCTGTTCCCAGCATGTACAGTGTATTGGACTGAAGAGGATCTACTGTTCTTGTCAGTTTCCTAAGCAGAATTGAACTAGATATGGCCGTATTTGTAGGAAGCACAGTAATTTTGTTCTGAGCAAACTCACTGTTCTGGCCCTATAGGAAACACAGTAGAGTAGAAGAGTGCTCTTTTCTCAAAAGCAGAGTGTGTTTCTTGTAAGGCGAGCTAGCGTTTGTTTCCCAGTCCTAAATGGAGTTGAATCACATGCAGTTTTTGGTCCTACGAGCAAGAGTTGTTTTCTGGTATGAAAAGTCACTATTGCGCTCCCTTTGCCATACACAGTGCAAATAGCACTCGCGTCTGTTCCCAGGAAGTACAGTGTATTGGATTGAAGCGGAGCTACTGTTCTTGCCAGTTTGCTAAGCAGAGTTGAACTAGATATGGCCCCTGTGTGTAGGAAGCACAGTTCTTTTGTTCTGAGCAAGCTCACTGTTCGGACCACATAGGAAACACAGAAGAGTAAAAGAGTGCTCTTTTCTCAAAAACAGAGTGTGTTTCTTGTAAGGCGAGCTAGTGTTTGTTCCCCAGTCAGAAATGCAGTTGAATCCCATGCAGTTTTTGTTCCTACGAGGAAGAGGTTTTTTCTGATAAGAAGAGTCACTATTGTGCTCCTATTTCTATACACAGTACAAATAGGACTCTCGTCTGTTCCCAGCTGGTACAGTGTATTGGACTGAAGAGGAGCTACCGTTCTTGTCAGTTTCCTAAGCAGAGTTGAACTAGATATGGCCCCTGTGTGTAGGAAGCACAGTTCTTTTGTTCTGAGCAAGCTCACTGTTCGGACCCCATAGGAAACACAGTAGAGCAGAAGAGTGCTCTTTTCTCAAAAGAAGAGTGTGTTTCTTGTAAGGCAAGCTAGCATTTGTTTCCCAGTACTAAATCGAGTTGAATCACATCCTGTTTTTGGTCCTACAAGCAAGAGTTGTTTTCTGGTAAGGAAAGTCACTATTGCGCTCCCATTGTCAGACACAGGGCAAATAGCACTGGCGTCTGTTCTCAGCATGTACAGTGTATTGGACTGAAGCAGAGATACTGTTCTTGTCAGTTTCCTAAGCAGAGTTGAACTAGATATGGCCCCTGTGTGTAGGAAGCACAGTTCTTTTGTTCTGAGCAAACTCACTGTTCGGACCACATAGGAAACAGAGAAGAGTAGAAGAGTGCTCTTTTCTCAAAAGCAGAGTGTGTTTCTTGTAGGCGAGCTAGTGTTTGTTCCCCAGTCAGAAATGGAGTTAAATCCCATGCAGTTTTTGTTCCTACGAGGAAGAGGTGTTTTCTGATAAGAAGAGTCACTATTGCGCTCCTATTTCTATACACAGTACAAATAGGACTCTCGTCTGTTCCCAGCTAGTACAGTGTATTGGACTGAAAAGGAGCTACTGTTCTTGTCAGTTTCCTAAGCAGAGTTGAACTAGATATGGCCCGTGTGTGTAGGAAGCACAGTTCTTTTGTTCTGAGTAAGCTCAATGTTCGGACCCGATATGAACCACAGTAGAACAGAAGACTGCTCTTTTCTCAAAAGCAGAGTGTGTTTCTTGTAAGGCGAGCTAGCGTTTGTTTCCCAGTCCTAAATGGAGTTGAATCACATGCAGTTTCTTGTACTACTTGCAAGAGTTGTTTTCTGGTAAAAAGAGTCACTGTTGCGCTTCCATTGTCATACACAGGGCAAATAGCACTGGCGTCTGTTCCCAGCATGTACAGTGTATTGGACTGAAGAGGATCTACTGTTCTTGTCAGTTTCCTAAGCAGAATTGAACTAGATATGGCCGTATTTGTAGGAAGCACAGTAATTTTGTTCTGAGCAAACTCACTGTTCTGGCCCTATAGGAAACACAGTAGAGTAGAAGAGTGCTCTTTTCTCAAAAGCAGAGTGTGTTTCTTGTAAGGAGAGCTAGCGTTTGTTTCCCAGTCCTAAATGGAGTTGAATCACATGCAGGTTTTGGTACTACGAGCAAGAGTTGTTTTCTGGTAAGGAAAGTCACTATTGCGCTCCCATTTCCATACACAGTGCAAATAGCACTCGCATCTGTTCCCAGGAAGTACAGTGTATTGGACTGAAGCGGAGCTACTGTTCTTGTCAGTTTCCTAAGCAGAGTTGAACTAGATATGGCCCCTGTGTGTAGGAAGCACAGTTCTTTTGTTCTGAGCAAGCTCACTGTTCGGACCACATAGGAAACAGAGAAGAGTAGAAGAGTGTTCTTTTCTCAAAAGCAGAGTGTGTTTCTTCTAAGGCGAGCTAGTGTTTGTTCCCCAGTCAGAAATGGAGTTGAATCCCTTGCAGTTTTTGTTCCTACGAGGAAGAGGTGTTTTCTGATAAGAAGAGTCACTATTGCGCTCCTATTTCTATACACAGTACAAATAGGACTCTCGTCTGTTCCCAGCTAGTACAGTGTATTGGACTGAAGAGGAGCTACCGTTCTTGTCAGTTTCCTAAGTAGAGTTGAACTAGATATGCCCCGTGTGTGTAGGAAGCACAGTTCTTTTGTTCTGAGCAAGCTCACTGTTCGGACCCCATAGGAAACACATTAGAGCAGAAGAGTGCTCTTTTTTCAAAAGCAGAGTGTGTTTCTTGTAAGGCAAGCTAGCGTTTGTTTCTCAGTACTAAATGGAGTTGAATCACATCCTGTTTTTGGTCCTACGAGCAAGAGTTGTTTTCTGGTAAGGAAAGTCACTATTGCGCTCCCATTGTCAGACACAGGGCAAATAGTACTGGCGTCTGTTCCCAGCATGTACAGTGTATTGGACTGAAGAGGATCTACTGTTCTTCTCAGTTTCCTAAGCAAAATTGAACTAGATATGGCCGTATTTGTAGGAAGCACAGTTCATTTGTTCTGAGCAAACTCACTGTTCTGGCCCTATAGGAAACACAGTAGAGTAGAAGAGTGCTCTTTTCTCAAAAGCAGAGTGTGTTTCTTGTAAGGCGAGCTAGCATTTGTTTCCCAGTCCTAAATGGAGTTGAATCCCATGCAGTTTCTGGTCCTACCAGCAAGAGTTGTTTTCTGGTAAGGAAAGTCACTATTGCGCTCGATTTCCATACACAGTGCAAATAGCACTCGCATCTGTTCCCAGAAAGTACAGTGTATTGGACAGAAGCGGAGCTACTGTTCTTGTCAGTTTCCTAAGCAGAGTTGAACTAGATATGGCCCCTGTGTGTAGAAAGCACAGTTCTTTTTTTCTGAGCAAGCTCACTGTTCGGACACCATAGGAAAAACAGTCGAGGAGAACAGTGCTCTTTTCTCAAAAGCAGAGTGTGTTTCTTGTAAGGCGAGCTAGCGTTTGTTTCCCAGTCCTAAATGGAGTTGAAACACATGCAGTTTATTGTCCTACGAGCAAGAGTTGTTTTCTGGTAAGAAGAGTCACTATTGCGATCCCATTGTCATACACAGGGCAAATAGCACTGGCGTCTGTTCCCAGCATGTACAGTGTATTGGACTGAAGAGGAGCTACTGTTCTTGTCACTTTCCTAAGCAGAGTTGAACTAGATATGTCCCGTGTGTGTAGGAAGCACAGTTCTTTTGTTCTGAGTAAGCTCAAAGTTCGGACCCCATATGAACCACAGTAGAATAGAAGACTGCTCTTTTCTCAAAAGCAGAGTGTGTTTCTTGTAAGGAGAGCTAGCGTTTGTTTCCCAGTCCTAAATGGACTTGAATCACATGCAGTTTTTGGTCCTACGAGCAAGAGTTGTTTTCTCGTAATCAAAGTCACTATTGCGCTCCTATTGCCATACACAGTACAAATAGCACTCTCGTCTGTTCCCAGCAAGTACAGTGTATTGGACTGAAGAGGAGCTACTGTTCTTGTCAGTTTCCTAAGCAGAGTTGAACTAGATATGGCCCATGTGTGTAGGAAGCCCAGTTCTTTTGTTCTGAGCAAGCTCAATGTTCGGACCCCATATGAACCACAGTAGAATAGAAGACTGCTCTTTTCTCAAAAGCAGAGTGTGTTTCTTGTAAGGCGAGCTAGCGTTTGTTTCCCAGTCCTAAATGGATTTGAATCACATGCAGTTTTTTTGTCCTACGAGCAAGAGTTGTTTTCTGGTAAGAAGAGTCACTGTTGCGCTCCCATTGTCATACACAGGGCAAATAGCACTGGCGTCTGTTCCCAGCATGTACAGTGTATTGGACTGAAGAGGATCTACTGTTCTTGTCAGTTTCCTAAGCAGAATTGAACTAGATATGGCCGTATTTGTAGGAAGCACAGTAATTTTGTTCTCAGCAAACTCACTGTTCTGGCCCTATAGGAAACACAGTAGAGTAGAAGAGTGCTCTTTTCTCAAAAGCAGAGTGTGTTTCTTGTAAGGCGAGCTAGCGTTTGTTTCCCAGTCCTAAATGGAGTTGAATCCCATGCAGTTTCTGGTCCTACCAGCAAGAGTTGTTTTCTGGTAAGGAAAGTCACTATTGCGCTCCCATTTCCATACACAGTGCAAATAGCACTCGCATCTGTTCCCAGGAAGTACAGTGTATTGGACTGAAGCGGAGATACTGTTCTTGTCAGTTTCCTAAGCAGAGTTGAACTAGATATGGCCCGTGTGTGTAGGAAGCACAGTTCTTTTTTTCTGAGCAAGCTCACTGTTCGGACACCATAGGAAAAACAGTCGAGTAGAAGAGTGCTCTTTTCTCAAAAGCAGAGTGTGTTTCTTGTAAGGCGAGCTAGCGTTTGTTTCCCAGTCCTAAATGGAGTTGAAACACATGCAGTTTATTGTCCTACGAGCAAGAGTGTTTTCTGGTAAGAAGAGTCACTATTGCGATCCCATTGTCATACACAGGGTAAATAGCACTGGCGTGTGTTCCCAGCATGTACAGTGTATTGGACTGAAGAGGAGCTACTGTTCTTGTCAGTTTCCTAAGCAGAGTTGAACTACATATGGCCCGTGTGTGTAGGAAGCACAGTTCTTTTGTTCTGAACAAGCTCAAAGTTCGGACCCCATATGAACCACAGTAGAATAGAAGACTGCTCTTTTCTCAAAAGCAGAGTGTGTTTCTTGTAAGGCGAGCTAGCGTTTGTTTCCCAGTCCTAAATGGAGTTGAATCACATGCAGTTTTTGGTCCTACGAGCAAGAGTTGTTTTCTGGTAAGGAAAGTCACTATTGCGCTCCCTTTGCCATACACAGTGCAAATAGCACTCGCATCTGTTCCCAGCAAGTACAGTGTATTGAACTGAAGAGGAGCTACTGTTCTTGTCAGTTTCCTAAGCAGAGTTGAATTAGATATGGCCCATGTGTGTAGGAAGCACAGTTCTTTTGTTCTCAGCAAGCTCACTGTTCGGACACCATATGAAACACAGTGAAATAGAAGACTGCTCTTTTCTCAAAAGCAGAGTGTGTTTCTTGTAAGGCGAGCTAGCGTTTGTTTCCCAGTCCTAAATGGAGTTGAATCTCATGCAGTTTTTGGTCCTACGAGCAAGAGTTGTTTACTCATAAGCAAAGTCACTATTGCGCTCCCATTGCCATACACAGTGCAAATAGCACTCGAGTCTGTTCCCAGCAAATACAGTGTATTGGCCGGATGAGGAGCTACTGTTCTTGTCAGTTTCCTAAGCAGAATTGAACTAGATATGGCCATATTTGTAGGAAGCACAGTTCTTTTGTTCTGAGCAAACACACTATTCTGGCCCTATAGGAAACACAGTAGAGTAGAAGAGTGCTCTTTTCTCAAAAGCAGAGTGTGTTTCTTGTAAGGCGAGCTAGCGTTTGTTTCCCAGTCCTAAATGGACTTGAATCACATGCAGTTTTTGGTCCTACAAGCAAGAGTTGTTTTCTGGTAATCAAAGTCACTATTGCGCTCCCTTTGCCATACACAGTGCAAATAGCACTCGCGTCTGTTCCCAGCAAGTACAGTGTATTGGACTGAAGAGGAGCTACTGTTCTTGTCAGTTTCCTAAGCAGAGTTGAACTAGATATGGCCCATGTGTGTAGGAAGCCCAGTCCTTTTGTTCTGAGCAAGCTCAATGTTCGGACCCCATATGAACCACAGTAGAATAGAAGACTGCTCTTTTTTCAAAAGCAGAGTCTGTTTCTTGTAAGGCGAGCTAGCGTTTGTTTCCCAGTCCTAAATGGAGTTGAATCACATGCAATTTTGGGTCCTACGAGCAAGAGTTGTTTTCTGGTAAGGAAAGTCACTATTGCGCTCCCTTTGCCATACACAGTGCAAATAGCACTCGCGTCTGTTCACAGCAAGTACAGTGTATTGGACTGAAGAGGAGCTACTGTTCTTGTCAGTTTCCTAAGCAGAGTTGAACTAGATATGGTCCATGTGTGTAGGAAGCACATTTCTTTTGTTCTGAGCAAGCTCACTGTTCGGACACCATAGGAAACACAGTAGAGTAGAAGAGTGCTCTTTTCTCAAAAGCAGAGTGTGTTTCTTGTAAGGCGAGCTAGCGTTTGTTTCCCAGTCCTAAATGGAGTTGAATCACATGCAGTTTCTTGTCCTACGAGCAAGAGTTGTTTTCTGGTAAGAAGAGGCACTATTGCGCTCCCATTGTCATACACAGGGCAAATAGCACTGGCGTCTGTTCCCAGCATGTACAGTGTATTGGACTGAAGAGGATCTACTGTTCTTGTCAGTTTCCTAAGCAGAATTGAACTAGATATGGCCGTATTTGTAGGAAGCACAGTAATTTTGTTCTGAGCAAACTCACTGTTCTGGCCCTATAGGAAACACAGTAGAGTAGAAGAGTGCTCTTTTCTCAAAAGCAGAGTGTGTTTCTTGTAAGGCGAGCTAGCGTTTGTTTCCCAGTCCTAAATGGAGTTGAATCACATGCAGTTTTTGGTCCTACGAGCAAGAGTTGTTTTCTGGTATGAAAAGTCACTATTGCGCTCCCTTTGCCATACACAGTGCAAATAGCACTCGCGTCTGTTCCCAGGAAGTACAGTGTATTGGATTGAAGCGGAGCTACTGTTCTTGCCAGTTTGCTAAGCAGAGTTGAACTAGATATGGCCCCTGTGTGTAGGAAGCACAGTTCTTTTGTTCTGAGCAAGCTCACTGTTCGGACCACATAGGAAACACAGAAGAGTAAAAGAGTGCTCTTTTCTCAAAAACAGAGTGTGTTTCTTGTAAGGCGAGCTAGTGTTTGTTCCCCAGTCAGAAATGCAGTTGAATCCCATGCAGTTTTTGTTCCTACGAGGAAGAGGTTTTTTCTGATAAGAAGAGTCACTATTGTGCTCCTATTTCTATACACAGTACAAATAGGACTCTCGTCTGTTCCCAGCTGGTACAGTGTATTGGACTGAAAAGGAGCTACCGTTCTTGTCAGTTTCCTAAGCAGAGTTGAACTAGATATGGCCCCTGTGTGTAGGAAGCACAGTTCTTTTGTTCTGAGCAAGCTCACTGTTCGGACCCCATAGGAAACACAGTAGAGCAGAAGAGTGCTCTTTTCTCAAAAGAAGAGTGTGTTTCTTGTAAGGCAAGCTAGCATTTGTTTCCCAGTACTAAATCGAGTTGAATCACATCCTGTTTTTGGTCCTACAAGCAAGAGTTGTTTTCTGGTAAGGAAAGTCACTATTGCTCTCCCATTGTCAGACACAGGGCAAATAGCACTGGCGTCTGTTCCCAGCATGTACAGTGTATTGGACTGAAGAGGATCTACTGTTCTTTTCAGTTTCCTAAGCAGAATTGAACTAGATATGGCCGTATTTGTAGGAAGCACAGTTCTTTTGTTCTGAGCAAACTCACTGTTCTGGCCCTTTAGGAAACACAGTAGAGTAGAAGAGTGCTCTTTTCTCAAAAGCAGAGTGTGTTTCTTGTAAGGCGAGCTAGCGTTTGTTTCCCAGTCCTAAATGGAGTTGAATCCCATGCAGTTTCTGGTCCTACCAGCAAGAGTTGCTTTCTGGTAAGGAAAGTCACTATTGCTCTCCCATTTCCATACACAGTGCAAATAGCACTCCCATCTGTTCCCAGCAAGTACAGTGTATTGGACTGAAGCTGAGATACTGTTCTTGTCAGTTTCCTAAGCAGAGTTGAACTAGATATGGCCCCTGTGTGTAGGAAGCACAGTTCTTTTGTTCTGAGCAAACTCACTGTTCGGACCACATAGGAAACAGAGAAGAGTAGAAGAGTGCTCTTTTCTCAAAAGCAGAGTGTGTTTCTTGTAGGCGAGCTAGTGTTTGTTCCCCAGTCAGAAATGGAGTTAAATCCCATGCAGTTTTTGTTCCTACGAGGAAGAGGTGTTTTCTGATAAGAAGAGTCACTATTGCGCTCCTATTTCTATACACAGTACAAATAGGACTCTCGTCTGTTCCCAGCTAGTACAGTGTATTGGACTGAAAAGGAGCTACTGTTCTTGTCAGTTTCCTAAGCAGAGTTGAACTAGATATGGCCCGTGTGTGTAGGAAGCACAGTTCTTTTGTTCTGAGTAAGCTCAATGTTCGGACCCGATATGAACCACAGTAGAACAGAAGACTGCTCTTTTCTCAAAAGCAGAGTGTGTTTCTTGTAAGGCGAGCTAGCGTTTGTTTCCCAGTCCTAAATGGAGTTGAATCACATGCAGTTTCTTGTACTACTAGCAAGAGTTGTTTTCTGGTAAAAAGAGTCACTGTTGCGCTCCCATTGTCATACACAGGGCAAATAGCACTGGCGTCTGTTCCCAGCATGTACAGTGTATTGGACTGAAGAGGATCTACTGTTCTTGTCAGTTTCCTAAGCAGAATTGAACTAGATATGGCCGTATTTGTAGGAAGCACAGTAATTTTGTTCTGAGCAAACTCACTGTTCTGGCCCTATAGGAAACACAGTAGAGTAGAAGAGTGCTCTTTTCTCAAAAGCAGAGTGTGTTTCTTGTAAGGAGAGCTAGCGTTTGTTTCCCAGTCCTAAATGGAGTTGAATCACATGCAGGTTTTGGTACTACGAGCAAGAGTTGTTTTCTGGTAAGGAAAGTCACTATTGCGCTCCCATTTCCATACACAGTGCAAATAGCACTCGCATCTGTTCCCAGGAAGTACAGTGTATTGGACTGAAGCGGAGCTACTGTTCTTGTCAGTTTCCTAAGCAGAGTTGAACTAGATATGGCCCCTGTGTGTAGGAAGCACAGTTCTTTTGTTCTGAGCAAGCTCACTGTTCGGACCACATAGGAAACAGAGAAGAGTAGAAGAGTGCTCTTTTCTCAAAAGCAGAGTGTGTTTCTTCTAAGGCGAGCTAGTGTTTGTTCCCCAGTCAGAAATGGAGTTGAATCCCATGCAGTTTTTGTTCCTACGAGGAAGAGGTGTTTTCTGATAAGAAGAGTCACTATTGCGCTCCTATTTCTATACACAGTACAAATAGGACTCTCGTCTGTTCCCAGCTAGTACAGTGTATTGGACTGAAGAGGAGCTACCGTTCTTGTCAGTTTCCTAAGCAGAGTTGAACTAGATATGCCCCGTGTGTGTAGGAAGCACAGTTCTTTTGTTCTGAGCAAGCTCACTGTTCGGACCCCATAGGAAACACATTAGAGCAGAAGAGTGCTCTTTTTTCAAAAGCAGAGTGTGTTTCTTGTAAGGCAAGCTAGCGTTTGTTTCTCAGTACTAAATGGAGTTGAATCACATCCTGTTTTTGGTCCTACGAGCAAGAGTTGTTTTCTGGTAAGGAAAGTCACTATTGCGCTCCCATTGTCAGACACAGGGCAAATAGTACTGGCGTCTGTTCCCAGCATGTACAGTGTATTGGACTGAAGAGGATCTACTGTTCTTCTCAGTTTCCTAAGCAAAATTGAACTAGATATGGCCGTATTTGTAGGAAGCACAGTTCTTTTGTTCTGAGCAAACTCACTGTTCTGGCCCTATAGGAAACACAGTAGAGTAGAAGAGTGCTCTTTTCTCAAAAGCAGAGTGTGTTTCTTGTAAGGCGAGCTAGCATTTGTTTCCCAGTCCTAAATGGAGTTGAATCCCATGCAGTTTCTGGTCCTACCAGCAAGAGTTGTTTTCTGGTAAGGAAAGTCACTATTGCGCTCCCATTTCCATACACAGTGCAAATAGCACTCGCATCTGTTCCCAGAAAGTACAGTGTATTGGACAGAAGCGGAGCTACTGTTCTTGTCAGTTTCCTAAGCAGAGTTGAACTAGATATGGCCCCTGTGTGTAGAAAGCACAGTTCTTTTTTTCTGAGCAAGCTCACTGTTCGGACACCATAGGAAAAACAGTCGAGGAGAACAGTGCTCTTTTCTCAAAAGCAGAGTGTGTTTCTTGTAAGGCGAGCTAGCGTTTGTTTCCCAGTCCTAAATGGAGTTGAAACACATGCAGTTTATTGTCCTACGAGCAAGAGTTGTTTTCTGGTAAGAAGAGTCACTATTGCGATCCCATTGTCATACACAGGGCAAATAGCACTGGCGTCTGTTCCCAGCATGTACAGTGTATTGGACTGAAGAGGAGCTACTGTTCTTGTCACTTTCCTAAGCAGAGTTGAACTAGATATGTCCCGTGTGTGTAGGAAGCACAGTTCTTTTGTTCTGAGTAAGCTCAAAGTTCGGACCCCATATGAACCACAGTAGAATAGAAGACTGCTCTTTTCTCAAAAGCAGAGTGTGTTTCTTGTAAGGAGAGCTAGCGTTTGTTTCCCAGTCCTAAATGGAGTTGAATCACATGCAGTTTTTGGTCCTACGAGCAAGAGTTGTTTTCTCGTAATCAAAGTCACTATTGCGCTCCTATTGCCATACACAGTACAAATAGCACTCTCGTCTGTTCCCAGCAAGTACAGTGTATTGGACTGAAGAGGAGCTACTGTTCTTGTCAGTTTCCTAAGCAGAGTTGAACTAGATATGGCCCATGTGTGTAGGAAGCCCAGTTCTTTTGTTCTGAGCAAGCTCAATGTTCGGACCCCATATGAACCACAGTAGAATAGAAGACTGCTCTTTTCTCAAAAGCAGAGTGTGTTTCTTGTAAGGCGAGCTAGCGTTTGTTTCCCAGTCCTAAATGGAGTTGAATCACATGCAGTTTTTTGTCCTACGAGCAAGAGTTGTTTTCTGGTAAAAAGAGTCACTGTTGCGCTCCCATTGTCATACACAGGGCAAATAGCACTGGCGTCTGTTCCCAGCATGTACAGTGTATTGGACTGAAGAGGATCTGCTGTTCTTGTCAGTTTCCTAAGCAGAATTGAACTAGATATGGCCGTATTTGTAGGAAGCACAGTAATTTTGTTCTCAGCAAACTCACTGTTCTGGCCCTATAGGAAACACAGTAGAGTAGAAGAGTGCTCTTTTCTCAAAAGCAGAGTGTGTTTCTTGTAAGGCGAGCTAGCGTTTGTTTCCCAGTCCTAAATGGAGTTGAATCACATGCAGTTTTTGGTACTACGAGCAAGAGTTGTTTTCTGGTAAGGAAAGTCACTATTGCGCTCCCATTTCCATACACAGTGCAAATAGCACTCGCATCTGTTCCCAGGAAGTACAGTGTATTGGACTGAAGCGGAGCTACTGTTCTTCTCAGTTTCCTAAGCAAAATTGAACTAGATATGGCCGTATTTGTAGGAAGCACAGTTCTTTTGTTCTGAGCAAACTCACTGTTCTGGCCCTATAGGAAACACAGTAGAGTAGAAGAGTGCTCTTTTCTCAAAAGTAGAGTGTGTTTCTTTTAAGGCGAGCTAGTGTTTGTTTCCCAGTCCTAAGTGGAGTTGAATCACATGCAGTTTTTGGTCCTACGAGCAAGAGTTGTTTTCTGGTAAGGAAAGTCACTATTGCGCTCTCATTTCCATACACAGTGCAAATAGCACTCGCGTCTGTTCCCAGCAAGTACATTGTATTGGACTGAAGAGGATCTACTGTTCTTGTCAGTTTCCTAAGCAGAGGTGAACTAGATATGGCCCCTGTGTGTAGGAAGCACAGTTGTTTTGTTCTGAGCAAGCTCACTGTTCGGACCCCATAGGAAACACATTAGAGTAGAAGAGTCCTCTTTTCTCAAAAGGAGAGTGTGTTTCTTGTAATGCGTGCTAGTGTTTGTTTCCCAGTCAGAAATGGAGTTGAATCCCATGCATTTTCTGGTCCAACGAGCAAGAGTTGTTTTCTTGTAAGAAGAGACACTATTGCGCTCCCATTTTCATACACAGGGCAAATAGCACTGGCGTCTGTTCCCAGCATATACAGTGTATTGAACTGAAGAGGAGCTACTGTTCTTGTCAGTTTCCTAAGCAGAGTTGAACTAGATATGGCCCGTGTGTTTAGGAAGCACAGTTCTTTTGTTCTGAGCAAGCTCAATGTTCGGACCCCATATGAACCAGAGTAAAATAAAAGACTGTTCTTTTCTCAAAAGCGGAGTGTGTTTCTTGTAAGGCGAGCTAGCGTTTGTTTCCCAGTCCTAAATGGAGTTGAATCACATGCAGTTTTTGGTCCTACGAGCAAGAGTTGTTTTCTGGTAAGGAAAGTCACTCTTGTGCTCCCTTTGCCATACACAGTGCAAATAGCACTCGCGTCTTTTCCAGGAAGTACAGTGTATTGGACTGAAGAGGAGATACTGTTCTTGTCAGTTTCCTAAGCAGAGTTGAACTAGATATGGCCCATGTGTGTAGGAAGCACAGTTCTTTTGTTCTGAGCAAGCTCACTGTTCGGACCCCAAAGGAAACACAGTAGAGTAGAAGAGTGCTCTTTTCTCAAAAGCAGGGTGTGTTTCTTGTAAGGCGAGCTAGCGTTTGTTTCCCAGTCCTAAATGGAGTTGAAACACATGCAGTTTATTGTCCTACGAGCAAGAGTTGTTTTCTGGTAAGAAGAGTCACTATTGCGCTCCCATTGTCATACACAGGGCAAATAGCACTGGCGTCTGTTCCCAGCATGTACAGTGTATTGGAATGAAGAGCATCTACTGTTCTTTTCAGTTTCCTAAGCAGAATTGAACTAGATATGGCCGTATTTGTATGAAGCACAGTTCTTTTGTTCTGAGCAAGCTCACTGTTCTGGTCCTATAGAAAACACAGTAGAGTAGAAGAGTGCTCTTTTCTCAAAAGCAGAGTGTGTTTCTTGTAAGGCGAGCTCGTGTTTGTTTCCCAGTCCTAAGTGGAGTTGAATCACATGCAGTTTATTGTCCTACGAGCAAGAGTTGTTTTCTGGTAAGAAGAGTCACTATTGTGCTCCCATTGTCATACACAGGGCAAATAGCACTGGCGTCTGTTCCCAGCATATACAGTGTATTGAACTGAAGAGGAGCTACTGTTCTTGTCAGTTTCCTAAGCAGAGTTGAACTAGATATGGCCCGCGTGTTTAGGAAGCACAGTTCTTTTGTTCTGAGCAAGCTCAATGTTCGGACCCCATATGAACCAGAGTAAAATAGAAGACTGTTCTTTTCTCAAAAGCAGAGTGTGTTTCTTGTAAGGCGAGCTAGCGTTTGTTTCCCAGTCCTAAATGGCGTTGAATCACATGCAGTTTCTTGTCCTACGAGCAAGAGTTGTTTTCTGGTAAGAAGAGGCACTATTGCGCTCCCATTGTCATACACAGGGCAAATAGCACTGGCGTCTGTTCCCAGCATGTACAGTGTATTGGACTGAAGAGGATCTACTGTTCTTGTCAGTTTCCTAAGCAGAATTGAACTAGATATGGCCGTATTTGTAGGAAGCACAGTAATTTTGTTCTGAGCAAACTCACTGTTCTGGCCCTATAGGAAACACAGTAGAGTAGAAGAGTGCTCTTTTCTCAAAAGCAGAGTGTGTTTCTTGTAAGGCGAGCTAGCGTTTGTTTCCCAGTCCTAAATGGAGTTGAATCACATGCAGTTTTTGGTCCTACGAGCAAGAGTTGTTTTCTGGTATGAAAAGTCACTATTGCGCTCCCTTTGCCATACACAGTGCAAATAGCACTCGCGTCTGTTCCCAGGAAGTACAGTGTATTGGATTGAAGCGGAGCTACTGTTCTTGCCAGTTTGCTAAGCAGAGTTGAACTAGATATGGCCCCTGTGTGTAGGAAGCACAGTTCTTTTGTTCTGAGCAAGCTCACTGTTCGGACCACATAGGAAACACAGAAGAGTAAAAGAGTGCTCTTTTCTCAAAAACAGAGTGTGTTTCTTGTAAGGCGAGCTAGTGTTTGTTCCCCAGTCAGAAATGCAGTTGAATCCCATGCAGTTTTTGTTCCTACGAGGAAGAGGTTTTTTCTGATAAGAAGAGTCACTATTGTGCTCCTATTTCTATACACAGTACAAATAGGACTCTCGTCTGTTCCCAGCTGGTACAGTGTATTGGACTGAAGAGGAGCTACCGTTCTTGTCAGTTTTCTAAGCAGAGTTGAACTAGATATGGCCCCTGTGTGTAGGAAGCACAGTTCTTTTGTTCTGAGCAAGCTCACTGTTCGGACCCCATAGGAAACACAGTAGAGCAGAAGAGTGCTCTTTTCTCAAAAGAAGAGTGTGTTTCTTGTAAGGCAAGCTAGCATTTGTTTCCCAGTACTAAATCGAGTTGAATCACATCCTGTTTTTGGTCCTACGATCAAGAGTTGTTTTCTGGTAAGGAAAGTCACTATTGCATTCCCATTGCCATACACAGTGCAAATAGCACTCGCATCTGTT
This sequence comes from Peromyscus eremicus, assembly GCF_949786415.1. NCBI lineage: Eukaryota > Metazoa > Chordata > Mammalia > Rodentia > Cricetidae > Peromyscus > Peromyscus eremicus. The sequence continues at coordinate 28,602 of NW_026736129.1, forward strand.
CCCAGCAAGTACAGTGTATTGGACTGAAGAGGAGCTACTGTTCTTGTCAATTTCCTAAGCAGAGTTGAACTAGATATGGCCCATGTGTGTAGGAAGCACAGTTCTTTTGTTCTGAGCAAGCTCACTGTTCGGGCCCCATAGGATACACAGTAGAGTAGAAGAGTGCTCTTTTCTCAAAAGCAGAGTGTGTTTCTTGTAAGGAGAGCTAGCGTTTGTTTCCCAGTCCTAAATGGAGTTGAATCACATGCAGTTTCTTGTCCTACGAGCAAGAGTTGTTTTCTGGTAAGAAGAGGCACTATTGAGCTCCCATTGTCATACACAGGGCAAATAGCACTGGCCTCTGTTCCCAGCATGTACAGTGTATTGGACTGAAGAGGATCTACTGTTCTTGTCAGTTTCCTAAGCAGAATTGAACTAGATATGGCCGTATTTGTAGGAAGCACAGTTCTTTTGTTCTGAGCAAACTCACTGTACTGGCCCTATAGGAAACACAGTAGAGTAGAAGAGTGCTCTTTTCTCAAAAGCAGAGTGTGTTTCTTGTAAGGCGAGCTAGCGTTTGTTTCCCAGTCCTAAATGGAGTTGAATCACATGCAGTTTTTGGTCCTATGAGCAAGAGTTGTTTTCTGGTAAGGAAAGTCACTATTGCGCTCCCATTTCCATACACAGTGCAAATAGCACTCGCGTCTGTTCAAAGCTAGTACAGTGTATTGGACTGAAACGGAGCTACTGTTCTTGTCAGTTTGCTAAGCAGAGTTGAAGTAGATATGGCCCCTGTGTGCAGGAAGCACAGTTCTATTGTTCTGAGCAAGCTCACTGTTCGGACCCCATACGAAACACAGTAGAGTAGAAGAGTGCTCTTTTCTCAAAAGCAGAGTGTGTTTCTAGTAAGGCAAGCTAGCGTTTATTTCCCAGTCCTAAATGGAGTTGAATCACATCCTGTTTTTGGTCCTACGAGTAAGAGTTGTTTTCTGGTAAGGAGAGTCACTATTGTACTCCCATTGCCATACACAGTGCAAATAGCACTCGCATCTGTTTCCAGCAAGTACAGTGTATTGGACTGAAGAGGAGCTACTGTTCTTGTCAATTTCCTAAGCAGAGTTGAACTAAATATGGCCCCTGTGTGTAGAAGCACAGTTCTTTTGTTCTGAGCAAGGTCACTGTTCGTGCCCCATAGGATACACAGTAGAGTAGAAGAGTGCTCTTTTCTCAAAAGCAGAGTGTGTTTCTTGTAAGGAGAGCTAGCGTTTGTTTCCCAGTCCTAAATGGAGTTGAATCACATCCAGTTTCTGGTCCTACGAGCAAGAGTTGTTTTCTGGTAAGGAAAGTCACTATTGCATTCCCATTTTCATACACAGGACAAATAGCACTGGCGTCTGTTCCCAGCATGTACAGTGTATTGGACTGAAGAGGATCTACTGTTCTTGTCAGTTTCCTAAGCAGAATTAAACTAGATATGGCCTTATTTGTAGGAAGCACAGTTCTTTTGTTCTGAGCAAAATCACTGTTCTGGCCCTATAGGAAACACAGTAGAGTAGAAGAGTGCTCTTTTATGAAGAGCAGAGTGTGTTTCTTATAAGGCGAGCTAGTGTTTGTTTCCCAGTCAGAAATGGAGTTGAATCCCATGCAATTTCTGGTCCTATGAGCAAGAGGTGTTTTCTGATAAGAAGAGTCACTATTGTGCTCCTATTGCCATACACAGTGCAAGTAGCACTCGCGTCTGTTCCCAGCTAGTACAGTGTATTGGACTGAAGAGGAGCTACCCTTCTTGTCAGTTTCCTAAGCAGAGTTGAACTAGATATGGCCCGTGTGTTTAGGAAGCACTGTTCTTTTGTTCTGAGCAAGCTCACTCTTCTGACCCCATAGGAAACAAAGTAGAGTAGAAGAGTGCTCTTTTCTCAAAAGCAGAGTGTGTTTCTTGTTACGTGAGCTAGCGTTTGTTTCCCAGTCCTAAATGGAGTTGAATCACATCCTGTTTTTGGTACTACGAGCAAGAGTTGTTTTCTGGTAAGGAGAGTCACTATTGCACTCCCATTGCCATACACAGTGCAAATAGCCGTCACGTCTGTTCCCAGCAATTACAGTGTATTGGATTGAAGAGGAGCTACCGTTCTTGTCAGTTTCCTAAGCAGAGTTGAACTAGATATGGCCCATGTGTGTAGGAAGCACAGTTCTTTTGTTCTGAGCAAGCACACTGTTCAGACCCCCTAGGAAACACAGTAGAGTAGAAGAGTGCTCTTTTCTCAAAAGCATAGTGTGTTTCTTGTAAGTCGAGCTAGCGTTTGTTTCCCAGTCCTAAATGGAATTGAATCACATGCAGTTTTTGGTCCTACGAGCAAGAGTTGTTTTCTGGTAAGAAGAGTCACTATTGCGCTCCCATTGCCAAACACAGTGCAAATAGCACTCGCATCTGTTCCCAGCAAATACAGTGTATTGGACTGAAGCGGAGCTACTGTTCTTGTCAATTTCCTAAGCAGAGTTGAACTAGATATGGCCCGTGTGTGTAGGAAGCACAGTTCTTTTGTTCTGAGCAAGCTCACTGTTCGGACCCCATAGGAAACACAGTAGAGTAGAAGAGTTCTCTTTTTTCAAAAGCAGAGTGTGTTTCTTGTAAGGCGAGCTAGTGTTTGTTTCCCAGTCAGAAATGGAGTTGAATCCCATGCAGTTTCTGGTCCTACGAGCAAGAGGTATTTTCTGGTAAGGAATGTCACTATTGCGCTCCCATTTCCATACACAGTGCAAATAGCACTCGCGTCTGTTCCCAGCAAGTACAGTGTATTGGACTGAAGCGCAGCTACTGTTCTTGTCAGTTTGCTAAGCAGAGTTGAACTAGATATGGCCCGTGTGTGTAGGAAGCACAGTTCTTTTGTTCTCAGCAAGCTCACTGTTCGGACCCCATAGGATACACAGTCGAGTAGAAGAGTGCTGTTTTCTCAAAAGCAGAGTGTGTTTCTTGTTACGTGAGCTAGCGTTTGTTTCCTAGTCCTAAAAGGAGTTGAATCACATGCAGTTTCTTGTCCTACAAGCAAGAGTTTTTTTCTGGTAAGAAAAGTCACTATTGCACTCCCATTGCCATACACAGTGCAAAGAGCACTCGCGTCTGTTCCCAGCAAGTACAGTGTATTGGACTGAAGCGGAGCTACTGTTCTTGTCAGTTTCCTAAGCAGAGTTGAACTAGATATGGCCCGTGTGTGTAGGAAGCACAGTTCTTTTGTTCTGAGCAAGCTCACTGTTCGGACCCCATAGGAAACACAGTAGAGTAGAAGAGTGCTCTTTTCTCAAAATCAGAGTGTCTTTCATGTAAGGCGAGCTAGCGTTTGCTTCCTAGTCCTAAATGGAGTTGAATCACATGCAGTTTTTGGTCCTATGAGCAAGAGTTGTTTTCTGGTAAAAAAAAAGTCACTATTGCGCTCCAATTTCCGTACACAATTCAAATAGCACTCGCTCCTGTTCCCAGCAAGTGCAGTGTATTGGACTGAAGAGGAGCTACTGTTCTTGTCAGTTTCCTAAGCAGAGTTGAACTAGATATGGCCCATGTGTGTAGTAAGCACAGTTCTTTTGTTCTGAGCAAGCTCACTGTTCGGACCCCATAGGAAAAACAGTAGAGTAGAAGAGTGCTCTTTTCTCAAATCAGAGTGTGTTTCTTGTAAGGCGAGCTAGCGTTTGTATCCCAGTCCTAAATGGAGTTGAATCACATGCAGTTTCTTGTCCTACGAGCAAGAGTTGTTTTCTGATAAGAAGAGTCACTATTGTGCTCCTATTGCCATACACAGGGCAAAGAGCACTCGCGTCTGTTCCCAGCTAGTACAGTGTATTGGACTGAAGAGGAGCTACCGTTCTTGTCAGTTTCCTAAGCAGAGTTGAACTAGATATGGCCCGTGTGTGTAGGAAGCACAGTTCTTTTGTTCTCAGCAAGCTCACTGTTCGGACCCCATAGGATACACAGTCGAGTAGAAGAGTGCTGTTTTCTCAAAAGCAGAGTGTGTTTCTTGTTACGTGAGCTAGCGTTTGTTTCCTAGTCCTAAAAGGAGTTGAATCACATGCAGTTTCTTGTCCTACAAGCAAGAGTTTTTTTCTGGTAATAAGAGTCACTATTGCGCTCCCATTGTCATACACAGGGCAAATAGCACTGGCGTCTGTTCCCAGAATGTACAGTGTATTGCACTGAACAGGAGCTACTGTTCTTTTCAGTTTCCTAAGCAGAATTGAACTAGATATGGCAGTATTTGTGTGAAGCACAGTTCTTTGTTCTGAGCAAGCTCACTGTTCTGGCCCTATAGGAAACACAGTAGAGTAGAAGAGTGCTCTTTTCTCAAAAGCAGAGTGTGTTTCTTGTAAGGCGAGCTAGCATTTCTTTCCCAGTCCTAAACGGAGTTGAATCACATGCAGTTTCTGGTCCTACGAGCAAAAGTTGTTTTCTCCTAAGGAAAGTCACTATTGTGCTCCCTTTGCCATACACAGTGCAAATAGCACTCGCGTCTGTTCCCAGCAAGTACAGTGTATTGAACTGAAGAGGAGCTACTCTTCTTGTCACTTTCCTAAGCAGAGTTGAACTAGATATGGCCCATGTGTGTAGGAAGCACAGTTCTTTTGTTCTCAGCAAGCTCACTGTTCGGACACCATATGAACCACAGTGAAATACAAGACTGCTTTTTTCTCAAAAGCAGAGTGTGTTTCTTGTAAGGCGAGCTAGCGTTTGTTTCCCAGTCCTAAATGGAGTTGAATCTCATGCAGTTTTTGGTCCTACGAGCAAGAGTTGTTTACTCGTAAGCAAAGTAACTATTGCGCTCCCATTGCCATACACAGTGCAAATAGCACTCGTGTCTGTTCCCAGCAAGTACAGTGTATTGGACTGAAGAGGAGCTACTGTTCTTGTCAGTTTCCTAAGCAGAGTTGAACTAGATATGGCCCGTGTGTGTAGGAAGCACAGTTCTTTTGTTCTGAGTAAGCTCAATGTTCGGACCCCATATGAACCACAGTAGAACAGAAGACTGCTCTTTTCTCAAAAGCAGAGTGTGTTTCTTGTATGGCGAGCTAGCATTTGTTTCCCAGTCCTAAATGGAGTTGAATCACATGCAGTTTTTGGTCCTACGAGCAAGAGTTGTTTTCTCGTAATCAAAGTCACTATTGCGCTCCCATTGCCATACACAGTGCAAATAGCTCTCGCGTCTGTTCCCAGCAAGTACAGTGTATTGGACTGAAGAGGAGCTACTGTTCTTGTCAGTTTCCTAAGCAGAGTTGAACTAGATATGGCCCATGTGTGTAGGAAGCCCAGTTCTTTAGTTCTGAGCAAGCTCAATGTTCGGACCCCATATGAACCACAGTAGAATAGAAGACAGCTCTTTTCTCAAAAGCAGAGTGTGTTTCTTGTAACGCGAGCTAGCGTTTGTTTCCCAGTCCTAAATGGAGTTGAATCACATGCAGTTTTTGGTCCTACTAGCAAGAGTTGTTTTCTGGAAAGGAAAGTCACTATTGCGCTCCCTTTTCCATACACAGTGGAAATAGCACTCATGTCTGTTCACAGCAAGTACAGTGTATTGGACTGAAGAGGAGCTACTGTTCTTGTCAGTTTCCTAAGCAGAGTTGAACTAGATATGTCCCGTGTGTGTAGGAAGCACAGTTCTTTTGTTCTGAGTAAGCTCAATGTTCGGACCCCATATGAACCACAGTAGAACAGAAGACTGCTCTTTTCTCAAAAGCAGAGTGTGTTTCTTGTAAGGCGAGCTAGCGTTTGTTTCCCAGTCCTAAATGGAGTTGAATCACATGCAGTTTTTGGTCCTACGAGCAAGAGTTGTTTTCTCGTAATCAAAGTCACTATTGCGCTCCCATTGCCATACACAGTGCAAATAGCACTAGCGTCTGTTCCCAGCAAGTACAGTGTATTGGACTGAAGAGGAGCTACTTTTCTTGTCAGTTTCCCAAGCAGAGTTGAACTAGATATGTCCTGTGTGTGTAGGAAGCACAGTTCTTTTGTTCTGAGCAAGCTCACAGTTCGGACCACATAGGATACACAGTCGAGTAGAAGAGTGCTCTTTTCTCAAAAGCAGAGTGTGTTTCTTGTAAGTCGAGCTACTGTTTGTTCCCCAGTCAGAAATGGAGTTGAATCCCATGCAGTTTCTGGTCCTATGAGGAAGAGGTGTTTTCTGATAAGAAGAGTAACTATTGCGCTCCTATTTCCATACACAGTATAAATAGGACTCGCGTCTGTTCCCAGCAAGTACACTGTATTGGACTGAAGAGGAGCTACCGTTCTAGTCAGTTTCCTAAGCAGAGTTGAACTAGATATGGCCCGTGTGTGTAGGAAGCACAGTTCTTTGTTCTGAGCAAGCTCACTGTTCGGACCCCATAGGAAACACAGTAGAGCAGAAGAGTGCTCTTTTTTCAAAAGCAGAGTGTGTTTCTTGTAAGGCAAGCTAGCGTTTGTTTCCCAGTACTAAATGGAGTTGAATCACATCCTGTTTTTGTTCCTACGAGCAAGAGTTGTTTTCTGGTAAGGAAAGTCACTATTGCGCTCCCATTGTCATACACAGGGCAAAAAGCACTGGCGTCTGTTCCCAGCATGTACAGTGTATTGGACTGAAGAGGATCTACTGTTCTTGTCAGTTTCCTAAGCAGAATTGAACTAGATATGGCCGTATTTGTAGGAAGCACAGTTCTATTATTCTGAGCAAACTCACTGTTCTGGCCCTATAGGAAACACAGTAGAGTAGAAGAGTGCTCTTTTCTCAAAAGCAGAGTGTGTTTCTTGTAAGGCGAGCTAGTGTTTATTTCCCAGTCCTAAATGGAGTTGAATCACATACAGTTTTTGGTCCTACGAGCAAGAGTTGTTTTCTGGTAAGGAAAGTCACTATTGCACTCCCATTGCCATACACAGTTCCAATAGCACTCGTGTCTGTTCCCAGCAAGTACAGTGTATTGGACTGAAGAGGAGCTACTGTTCTTGTCAGTTTCCTAAGCAGAGTTGAACTAGATATGGCCCATGTGTGTAGGAAGCCCAGTTATTTTGTTCTGAGCAAGCTCAATGTTCGGACCCCATAGGAACCACAGTAGAATAGAAGACTGCTCTTTTCTCAAAAGCAGAGTATGTTTCTTGTAAGGCGAGCTAGCGTTTGTTTCCCAGTCCTAAATGGAGTTGAATCACATGCAGTTTTTGGTCCTATGAGCAAGAGTTGTTTTCTGGTAAGGAAAGTCACTATTGTGCTCCCTTTGCCATACACAGTGCAAATAGCACTCGCGTCTGTTCACAGCAAGTACAGTGTATTGGACTGAAGAGGAGCTACTGTTCTTGTCAGTTTCCTAAGCAGAGTTGAACTAGATATGGCCCATGTGTGTAGGAAGCACAGTTCTTTTGTTCTAAGCAAGCTCACTGTTCGGACACCATAGGAAACACAGTAGAGTAGAAGAGTGCTCTTTTCTCAAAAGCAGAGTGTGTTTCTTGTAAGCGTGCTAGCGTTTGTTTCCCAGTCCTAAATGGAGTTGAATCACATGCAGTTTCTTGTCCTACAAGCAAGAGTTGTTTTCTGGTAAAAAGAGTCACTGTGGCGCTCCCATTGTCATACACAGGGCAAATAGCACTGGCGTCTGTTCCCAGCATGTACAGTGTATTGGGCTGAAGAGGATTACTGTTCTTGTCAGTTAACTAAGCAGAATTGAACTAGATATGGCCGTATTTGTAGGAAGCACAGTAATTTTGTTCAGAGCAAGCTCACTGTTCGGACACCATATGAACCACAGTGAAATAGAAGACTGCTCTTTTCTCAAAAGCAGAGTGTGTTTCTTGTAAGGCGAGCTAGCGTTTGTTTCCCAGTCCTAAATGGAGTTGAATCTCATGCAGTTTTTGGTCCTACGAGCCAGAGTTGTTTACTCGTAAGCAAAGTCACTATTGCGCTCCCATTGCCATACACAGTGCAAATAGCACTCGCGTCTGTTCCCAGCAAATACAGTGTATTGGACTGAAGAGGAGCTACTGTTCTTGTCAGTTTCCTAAGCAGAGTTGAACTAGATATGGCCCATGTGTGTAGGAAGCCCAGTCCTTTTGTTCTGAGCAAGCTCACTGTTCGGACCCCATATGAACCACAGTAGAATAGAAGACTGCTCTTTTCTCAAAAGCAGAGTGTGTTTCTTGTAAGGAGAGCTAGCGTTTGTTTCCCAGTCCTAAATGGAGTTGAATCACATGCAGTTTTTGGTACTACGAGCAAGAGTTGTTTTCTGGTAAGGAAAGTCACTATTGCGCTCCCATTTCCATACACAGTACAAATAGCACTCGCATCTGTTCCCAGGAAGTACAGTGTATTGGACTGAAGCGGAGCTACTGTTCTTGTCAGTTTGCTAAGCAGAGTTGAACTAGATATGGCCCCTGTGTGTAGGAAGCACAGTTCTTTTATTCTGAGCAAGCTCACTGTTCGGACCACATAGGAAACAGAGAAGAGTAGAAGAGTGCTCTTTTCTCAAAAGCAGAGTGTGTTTCTTGTAAGGCGAGCTAGTGTTTGTTCCCCAGTCAGAAATGGAGTTGAATCCCATGCAGTTTTTGTTCCTACGAGCAAGAGTTGTTTTCTGATAAGAAGAGTCACTATTGCGCTCCTATTTCTATGCACAGTACAAATAGGCCTCTCGTCTGTTCCCAGCTAGTACAGTGTATTGGACTGAAGAGGAGCTACCGTTCTTGTCAGTTTCCTAAGCAGAGTTGAACTAGATATGGCCCGTGTGTGTAGCAAGCACAGTTCTTTTGTTCTGAGCAAGCTCACTGTTCGGACCCCATAGGAAACACATTAGAGCAGAAGAGTGCTCTTTTTTCAAAAGCAGAGTGTGTTTCTTGTAAGGCAAGCTAGCGTTTGTTTCCCAGTACTAAATGGAGTTGAATCACATCCTGTTTTTGGTCCTACGAGCAAGAGTTGTTTTCTGGTAAGGAAAGTCACTATTGCGCTCCCATTGTCATACACAGGGCAAATAGCACTGGCGTCTGTTCCCAGCATGTACAGTGTATTGGACTGAAGAGGATCTACTGTTCTTGTCAGTTTCCTAAGCAGAATTGAACTAGATATGGCCGTATTTGTAGGAAGCACAGTTCTTTTGTTCTGAGCAAACTCACTGTTCTGGCCCTATAGGAAACACAGTAGAGTAAAAGAGTGCTCTTTTCTCAAAAGCAGAGTGTGTTTCTTGTAATGCGAGCTAGTGTTTATTTCCCAGTCTTAAGTGGAGTTGAATCACATGCAGTTTTTGGTCCTATGAGCAAGAGTTGTTTTCTGGTAAGGAAAGTCACTATTGCGCTCTCATTTCCATACACAGTGCAAATAGCACTCGTGTCTGTTCCTACCAAGTACAGTGTATTGGACTGAAGCGGATCTACTGTTCTTGTCAGTTTCCTAAGCAGAGTTGAACTAGATATGGCCCCTGTGTGTAGGAAGCACAGTTCTTTTGTTCTGAGCAAGCTCACTATTCGGACCCCATAGGAAACACATTAGAGTAGAAGAGTCCTCTTTTCTCAAAAGGAGAGTGTGTTTCTTGTAATGCGTGCTAGTGTTTGTTTCCCAGTCAGAAATGGAGTTGAATCCCATGCATTTTCTGGTCCAACGAGCAAGAGTTGTTTTCTGGTAAGAAGAGTCACTATTGCGCTCCCATTGTCATACACAGGGCAAATAGCACTGGCGTCTGTTCCCAGCAAGTACAGTGTATTGAACTGAAGAGGAGCTACTGTTCTTGTCAGTTTCCTAAGCAGAGTTGAACTAGATACGGCCCGTGTGTTTAGAAAGCACAGTTCTTTTGTTCTGAGCAAGCTCAATGTTCGGACCCCATATGAACCACAGTAAAATAGAAGACTGTTCTTTTCTCAAAAGCAGAGTGTGTTTCTTGTAAGGCGAGCTAGCGTTTGTTTCCCAGTCCTAAATGGAGTTGAATCACATGCAGTTTTTGGTCCTACGAGCAAGAGCTGTTTTCTCGTAAGCAAAGTCACTATTGCGCTCCCATTGCCATACACAGTGCAAATAGCCCTCGCGTCTGTTCCCAGCAAGTACAGTGTATTGGACTGAAGAGGAGCTACTGTTCTTGTCAGTTTCCTAAGCAGAGTTGAACTAGATACGGCCCGTGTGTGTAGGAAGCCCAGTTCTTTAGTTCTGAGCAAGCTCAATGTTCGGACCCCATATGAACCACACTAGAATAGAAGACAGCTCTTTTCTCAAAAGCAGAGTGTGTTTCTTGTAACGCGAGCTAGCGTTTGTTTCCCAGTCCTAAATGGAGTTGAATCACATGCAGTTTTTGGTCCTACGAGTAAGAGTTGTTTTCTGGTAAGGAAAGTCACTATTGCGCTCCCTTTTCCATACACAGTGGAAATAGCACTCACGTCTGTTCACAGCAAGTACAGTGTATTGGACTGAAGAGGAGCTACTGTTCTTGTCAGTTTCCTAAGCAGAGTTGAACTAGATATGTCCCGTGTGTGTAGGAAGCACAGTTCTTTTGTTCTGAGTAAGCTCAATGTTCGGACCCCATATGAACCACAGTAGAACAGAAGACTGCTCTTTTTTCAAAAGCAGAGTGTGTTTCTTGTAAGGCGAGCTAGCGTTTGTTTCCCAGTCCTAAATGGAGTTGAATCACATGCAGTTTTTGGTCCTACGTGCAAGAGTTGTTTTCTCGTAATCAAAGTCACTATTGCGCTCCCATTGCCATACACAGTGCAAATAGCACTAGCGTCTGTTCCCAGCAAGTACAGTGTATTGGACTGAAGAGGAGCTACTGTTCTTGTCAGTTGCCTAAGCAGAGTTGAACTAGATATGTCCCGTGTGTGTAGGAAGCACAGTTCTTTTGTTCTGAGCAAGCTCACAGTTCGGACCACATAGGATACACAGTCGAGTAGAAGAGTGCTCTTTTCTCAAAAGCAGAGTGTGTTTCTTGTAAGTCAAGCTACTGTTTGTTCCCCAGTCAGAAATGGAGTTGAATCCCATGCAGTTTCTGGTCCTACGAGGAAGAGGTGTTTTCTGATAAGAAGAGTAACTATTGCGCTCCTATTTCCATACACAGTATAAATAGGACTCGCGTCTGTTCCCAGCTAGTACACTGCATTGGACTGAAGAGGAGCTACCGTTCTAGTCAGTTTCCTAAGCAGAGTTGAACTAGATATGGCCCGTGTGTGTAGGAAGCACAGTTCTTTGTTCTGAGCAAGCTCACTGTTCAGACCCCATAGGAAACACAGTAGAGCAGAAGAGTGCTCTTTTTTCAAAAGCAGAGTGTGTTTCTTGTAAGGCAAGCTAGCGTTTGTTTCCCAGTACTAAATGGAGTTGAATCACATCCTGTTTTTGTTCCTACGAGCAAGAGTTGTTTTCTGGTAAGGAAAGTCACTATTGCGCTCCCATTGTCATACACAGGGCAAATAGCACTGGCGTCTGTTCCCAGCATGTACAGTGTATTGGACTGAAGAGGATCTACTGTTCTTGTCAGTTTCCTAAGCAGAATTGAACTAGATATGGCCGTATTTGTAGGAAGCACAGTTCTTTTGTTCTGAGCAAACTCACTGTTCTGGCCCTATAGGAAACACAGTAGAGTAGAAGAGTGCTCTTTTCTCAAAAGCAGAGTGTGTTTCTTGTAATGCGAGCTAGTGTTTATTTCCCAGTCCTAAGTGGAGTTGAATCACATGCAGTTTTTGGTCCTATGAGCAAGAGTTGTTTTCTGGTAAGGAAAGTCACTATTGCGCTCTCATTTCCATACACAGTGCAAATAGCACTCGTGTCTGTTCCTACCAAGTACAGTGTATTGGACTGAAGGGGATCTACTGTTCTTGTCAGTTTCCTAAGCAGAGTTGAACTAGATATGGCCCCTGTGTGTAGGAAGCACAGTTCTTTTGTTCTGAGCAAGCTCACTATTCGGACCCCATAGGAAACACATTAGAGTAGAAGAGTCCTCTTTTCTCAAAAGGAGAGTGTGTTTCTTGTAATGCGTGCTAGTGTTTGTTTCCCAGTCAGAAATGGAGTTGAATCCCATGCATTTTCTGGTCCAACGAGCAAGAGTTGTTTTCTGGTAAGAAGAGTCACTATTGCGCTCCCATTGTCATACACAGGGCAAATAGCACTGGCGTCTGTTCCCAGCAAGTACAGTGTATTGAACTGAAGAGGAGCTACTGTTCTTGTCAGTTTCCTAAGCAGAGTTGAACTAGATACGGCCCGTGTGTTTAGAAAGCACAGTTCTTTTGTTCTGAGCAAGCTCAATGTTCGGACCCCATATGAACCACAGTAAAATAGAAGACTGTTCTTTTCTCAAAAGCAGAGTGTGTTTCTTGTAAGGCGAGCTAGCGTTTGTTTCCCAGTCCTAAATGGAGTTGAATCACATGCAGTTTTTGGTCCTACGAGCAAGAGCTGTTTTCTCGTAAGCAAAGTCACTATTGCGCTCCCATTGCCATACACAGTGCAAATAGCCCTCGCGTCTGTTCCCAGCAAGTACAGTGTATTGGACTGAAGAGGAGCTACTGTTCTTGTCAGTTTCCTAAGCAGAGTTGAACTAGATACGGCCCGTGTGTGTAGGAAGCCCAGTTCTTTAGTTCTGAGCAAGCTCAATGTTCGGACCCCATATGAACCACAGTAGAATAGAAGACAGCTCTTTTCTCAAAAGCAGAGTGTGTTTCTTGTAACGCGAGCTAGCGTTTGTTTCCCAGTCCTAAATGGAGTTGAATCACATGCAGTTTTTGGTCCTACGAGTAAGAGTTGTTTTCTGGTAAGGAAAGTCACTATTGCGCTCCCTTTTCCATACACAGTGGAAATAGCACTCACGTCTGTTCACAGCAAGTACAGTGTATTGGACTGAAGAGGAGCTACTGTTCTTGTCAGTTTCCTAAGCAGAGTTGAACTAGATATGTCCCGTGTGTGTAGGAAGCACAGTTCTTTTGTTCTGAATAAGCTCAATGTTCGGACCCCATATGAACCACAGTAGAACAGAAGACTGCTCTTTTCTCAAAAGCAGAGTGTGTTTCTTGTAAGGCGAGCTAGCATTTGTTTCCCAGTCCTAAATGGAGTTGAATCACATGCAGTTTTTGGTCCTACGAGCAAGAGTTGTTTTCTTGTAATCAAAGTCACTATTGCGCTCCCATTGCCATACACAGTGCAAATAGCACTAGCGTCTGTTCCCAGCAAGTACAGTGTATTGGACTGAAGAGGAGCTACTGTTCTTGTCAGTTTCCTAAGCAGAGTTGAACTAGATATGTCCCGTGTGTGTAGGAAGCACAGTTCTTTTGTTCTGAGCAAGCTCACAGTTCGGACCACATAGGATACACAGTCGAGTAGAAGAGTGCTCTTTTCTCAAAAGCAGAGTGTGTTTCTTGTAAGTCGAGCTACTGTTTGTTCCCCAGTCAGAAATGGAGTTGAATCCCATGCAGTTTCTGGTCCTACGAGGAAGAGGTGTTTTCTGATAAGAAGAGTAACTATTGCGCTCCTATTTCCATACACAGTATAAATAGGACTCGCGTCTGTTCCCAGCTAGTACACTGCATTGGACTGAAGAGGAGCTACCGTTCTAGTCAGTTTCCTAAGCAGAGTTGAACTAGATATGGCCCGTGTGTGTAGGAAGCACAGTTCTTTGTTCTGAGCAAGCTCACTGTTCGGACCCCATAGGAAACACAGTAGAGCAGAAGAGTGCTCTTTTTTCAAAAGCAGAGTGTGTTTCTTGTAAGGCAAGCTAGCGTTTGTTTCCCAGTACTAAATGGAGTTGAATCACATCCTGTTTTTGTTCCTACGAGCAAGAGTTGTTTTCTGGTAAGGAAAGTCACTATTGCGCTCCCATTGTCATACACAGGGCAAATAGCACTGGCGTCTGTTCCCAGCATGTACAGTGTATTGGACTGAAGAGGATCTACTGTTCTTGTCAGTTTCCTAAGCAGAATTGAACTAGATATGGCCGTATTTGTAGGAAGCACAGTTCTTTTGTTCTGAGCAAACTCACTGTTCTGGCCCTATAGGAAACACAGTAGAGTAGAAGAGTGCTCTTTTCTCAAAAGCAGAGTGTGTTTCTTGTAATGCGAGCTAGTGTTTATTTCCCAGTCCTAAATGGAGTTGAATCACATACAGTTTTTGGTCCTACGAGCAAGAGTTGTTTTCTGGTAAGGAAAGTCACTATTGCACTCCCATTGCCATACACAGTTCCAATAGCACTCATGTCTGTTCCCAGCAAGTACAGTGTATTGGACTGAAGAGGAGCTACTGTTCTTGTCAGTTTCCTAAGCAGAGTTGAACTAGATATGGCCCGTGTGTGTAGGAAACACAGTTCTTTTGTTCTGAGCAAGCTCAGTGTATGGACCCCATATGAACAACAGTAGAAGAGAAGACTGCTCTTTTCTCAAAAGCAGAGTGTGTTTCTTGTAAGGCGAGCTAGCGTTTGTTTCCCAGTCCTAAATGGAGTTGAATCACATGCAGTTTTTGGTCCTATGAGCAAGAGTTGTTTTCTGGTAAGGAAAGTCACTATTGTGCTCCCTTTGCCATATACAGTGCAAATAGCACTCGCGTCTGTTCCCAGCAAGTACAGTGTATTGAACTGAAGAGGAGCTACTGTTCTTGTCACTTTCCTAAGCAGAGTTGAACTAGATATGGCCTCTGTGTGTAGAAAGCACAGTTCTTTTTTTCTGAGCAAGTTCACTGTTCGGATACCATAGGAAAAACAGTCGAGTAAAAGAGTGCTCTTGTCTCAAAAGCAGAGTGTGTTTCTTGTAAGGTGAGCTAGTGTTTGTTTCCCAGTCCTAAATGGAGTTGAAACACATGCAGTTTTTGGTCCTACGAGCAAGAGTTGTTTACTCGTAAGCAAAGTCATTATTGCGCTCCCATTGCCATACACAGTGCAAATAGCACTCGCGTCTGTTCCCAGCAAATACAGTGTATTGGACTGATGAGGAGCTACTGTTCTTGTCAGTTTCCTAAGCAGAGTTGAACTAGATATGTCCCGTGTGTGTAGGAAGCACAGTTCTTTTGTTCTGAGTAAGCTCAATGTTCGGACCCCATATGAACCACAGTAGAACAGAAGACTGCTCTTTTCTCAAAAGCAGAGTGTGTCTCTTGTAAGGCGAGCTAGCATTTGTTTCCCAGTCCTAAATGGACTTGAATCACATGCAGTTTTTGGTCCTACGAGCAAGAGTTGTTTTCTCGTAATCAAAGTCACTATTGCGCTCCCATTGCCATACACAGGGCAAATAGCACTCGCGTCTGTTCCCAGCAAGTACAGTGTATTGGACTGAAGTGGAGCTACTGTTCTTGTCAGTTTCCTAAGCAGAGTTGAACTAGATATGGCCCCTGTGTGTAGGAAGCACAGTACTTTTGTTCTGAGCAAGCTCACTGTTCGGACCCCATAGAAAAGACATTAGAGTAGAAGAGTGCTCTTTTCTCAAAAGCAGAGTGTGTTTCTTATAAGGCGAGCTAGTGTTTGTTTCCCAGTCAGAAATGGAGTTGAATCCCATGCAGTTTCTGGTCCTATGAGCAAGAGTTGTTTTCTGGTAATAAAGTCACTATTGCGCTCCCACTTCCATACACAGTGCAAATAGCCCTCGCGTCTGTTCCCAGCAAGTACAGTGTATTGGACTGAAGCGGAGCTACTGTTCTTGTCAGTTTCCTAAGCAGAGTAGAACTAGATATGGCCCCTGTGTGTAGGAGCACAGTTGTTTTGTTCTGAGCAAGCTCAATGTTCGGACCCCATAGGAAACACAGTAGAGTAGAAGACTGCTCTTTTCTCAAAAGCAGAGTGTGTTTCTTGTAACGCGAGCTAGTGTTTGTTTCCCAGTCCTAAATGGAGTTGAATCACATGCAGTTTTTGGTCCTACGAGTAAGAGTTGTTTTCTGGTAAGGAAAGTCACTATTGCGCTCCCTTTTCCATACACAGTGGAAATAGCACTCACGTCTGTTCACAGCAAGTACAGTGTATTGGACTGAAGAGGAGCTACTGTTCTTGTCAGTTTCCAAAGCAGAGTTGAACTAGATATGTCCCGTGTGTGTAGGAAGCACAGTTCTTTTGTTCTGAGTAAGCTCAATGTTCGGACCCCATATGAACCACAGTAGAACAGAAGACTGCTCTTTTCTCAAAAGCAGAGTGTGTTTCTTGTAAGGCGAGCTAGCGTT
Organism: Peromyscus eremicus; assembly: GCF_949786415.1. Classification (NCBI taxonomy): domain Eukaryota; kingdom Metazoa; phylum Chordata; class Mammalia; order Rodentia; family Cricetidae; genus Peromyscus; species Peromyscus eremicus. The sequence goes on from NW_026736129.1 coordinate 44,669, forward strand.
TGTTTCCCAGTCCTAAATGGAGTTGAATCACATGCAGTTTTTGGTCCTACGAGCAAGAGTTGTTTTCTCGTAATCAAAGTCACTATTGCGCTCCCATTGCCATACACAGTGCAAATAGCACTAGCGTCTGTTCCCAGCAAGTACAGTGTATTGGACTGAAGAGGAGCTACTGTTCTTGTCAGTTTCTTAAGCAGAGTTGAACTAGATATGTCCCGTGTGTGTAGGAAGCACAGTTCTTTTGTTCTGAGCAAGCTCACAGTTGGGACCACATAGGATACACAGTCGAGTAGAAGAGTGCTCTTTTCTCTAAAGCAGAGTGTGTTTCTTGTAAGTCAAGCTACTGTTTGTTCCCCAGTCAGAAATGGAGTTGAATCCCATGCAGTTTCTGGTCCTACGAGGAAGAGGTGTTTTCTGATAAGAAGAGTAACTATTGCGCTCCTATTTCCATACACAGTATAAATAGGACTCGCGTCTGTTCCCAGCTAGTACACTGCATTGGACTGAAGAGGAGCTACCGTTCTAGTCAGTTTCCTAAGCAGAGTTGAACTAGATATGGCCCGTGTGTGTAGGAAGCACAGTTCTTTGTTCTGAGCAAGCTCACTGTTCGGACCCCATAGGAAACACAGTAGAGCAGAAGAGTGCTCTTTTTTCAAAAGCAGAGTGTGTTTCTTGTAAGGCAAGCTAGCGTTTGTTTCCCAGTACTAAATGGAGTTGAATCACATCCTGTTTTTGTTCCTACGAGCAAGAGTTGTTTTCTGGTAAGGAAAGTCACTATTGCGCTCCCATTGTCATACACAGGGCAAATAGCACTGGCGTCTGTTCCCAGCATGTACAGTGTATTGGACTGAAGAGGATCTACTGTTCTTGTCAGTTTCCTAAGCAGAATTGAACTAGATATGGCCGTATTTGTAGGAAGCACAGTTCTTTTGTTCTGAGCAAACTCACTGTTCTGGCCCTATAGGAAACACAGTAGAGTAGAAGAGTGCTCTTTTCTCAAAAGCAGAGTGTGTTTCTTGTAATGCGAGCTAGTGTTTATTTCCCAGTCCTAAATGGAGTTGAATCACATACAGTTTTTGGTCCTACGAGCAAGAGTTGTTTTCTGGTAAGGAAAGTCACTATTGCACTCCCATTGCCATACACAGTTCCAATAGCACTCATGTCTGTTCCCAGCAAGTACAGTGTATTGGACTGAAGAGGAGCTACTGTTCTTGTCAGTTTCCTAAGCAGAGTTGAACTAGATATGGCCCGTGTGTGTAGGAAACACAGTTCTTTTGTTCTGAGCAAGCTCAGTGTATGGACCCCATATGAACAACAGTAGAAGAGAAGACTGCTCTTTTCTCAAAAGCAGAGTGTGTTTCTTGTAAGGCGAGCTAGCGTTTGTTTCCCAGTCCTAAATGGAGTTGAATCACATGCAGTTTTTGGTCCTATGAGCAAGAGTTGTTTTCTGGTAAGGAAAGTCACTATTGTGCTCCCTTTCCAATATACAGTGCAAATAGCACTCGCGTCTGTTCCCAGCAAGTACAGTGTATTGAACTGAAGAGGAGCTACTGTTCTTGTCACTTTCCTAAGCAGAGTTGAACTAGATATGGCCTCTGTGTGTAGAAAGCACAGTTCTTTTTTTCTGAGCAAGTTCACTGTTCGGATACCATAGGAAAAACAGTCGAGTACAAGAGTGCTCTTGTCTCAAAAGCAAAGTGTGTTTCTTGTAAGGTGAGCTAGTGTTTGTTTCCCAGTCCTAAATGGAGTTGAAACACATGCAGTTTTTGGTCCTACGAGCAAGAGTTGTTTACTCGTAAGCAAAGTCATTATTGCGCTCCCATTGCCATACACAGTGCAAATAGCACTCGCGTCTGTTCCCAGCAAATACAGTGTATTGGACTGATGAGGAGCTACTGTTCTTGTCAGTTTCCTAAGCAGAGTTGAACTAGATATGTCCCGTGTGTGTAGGAAGCACAGTTCTTTTGTTCTGAGTAAGCTCAATGTTCGGACCCCATATGAACCACAGTAGAACAGAAGACTGCTCTTTTCTCAAAAGCAGAGTGTGTCTCTTGTAAGGCGAGCTAGCGTTTGTTTCCCATTCCTAAATGGACTTGAATCACATGCAGTTTTTGGTCCTACGAGCAAGAGTTGTTTTCTCGTAATCAAAGTCACTATTGCGCTCCCATTGCCATACACAGTGCAAATAGCACTCGCGTCTGTTCCCAGCAAGTACAGTGTATTGGACTGAAGCGGAGCTACTGTTCTTGTCAGTTTCCTAAGCAGAGTTGAACTAGATACGGCCTCTGTGTGTAGAAAGCACAGTTCTTTTTTTCTGAGCAAGCTCACTGTTCGGACCCCATAGGAAAAACATTCGAGTAGAAGAGTGCTCTTCTCTCAAAAGCAGAGTGTGTTTCTTATAAGGCGAGCTAGTGTTTGTTTCCCAGTCAGAAATGGAGTTGAATCCCATGCAGTTTCTGGTCCTATGAGCAAGAGTTGTTTTCTGGTAATAAAGTCACTATTGCGCTCCCATTGCCAAACACAGTGCAAATAGCACTCGCATCTGTTCCCAGCAAGTACAGTGTATTGGACTGAAGTGGAGCTACTGTTCTTGTCATTTTCCTAAGCGGAGTTGAACTAGATATGGCCCCTGTGTGTAGGAAGCACAGTTATTTTGTTCTGAGCAAGCTCAGTGTTCGGACCCCATTTGAACCACAGTAGAATAGAAGACTGCTATTTTCTCAAAAGCAGAGTGTGTTTCTTGTAAGGCGAGCTAGCATTTGTTTCCCAGTCCTAAATGGAGTTGAATCACATGCAGTTTTTGGTCCTACGAGCAAGAGTTGTTTTCTGGTAAGGAAAGGCACTATTGCGCTCCCTTTGCCATACACAGTACAAATAGCACTGGCGTCTGTTCCCAGCAGGTACAGTTTATTGAACTGAAGAGGAGCTACTGTTCTTGTCACTTTCCTAAGCAGAGTTGAATTAGATATGGCCCATGTGTATAGGAGGCACAGTTCTTTTGTTCTCAGCAAGCTCACTGTTCGGACACCATATGAACCACAGTGAAATAGAAGACTGCTCTTTTCTCAAAAGCAGAGTGTGTTCCTTGTAAGGCGAGCTAGCGTTTGTTTCCCAGTCCTAAATGGAGTTGAATCTCATGAAGTTTTTGAACCTACGAGCAAGAGTTGTTTACTCGTAAACAAAGTCACTATTGCGCTCCCATTGCCATACACAGTGCAAATAGCACTCGCGTCTGTTCCCAGGAAATACAGTGTATTGGACTGATGAGGAGCTACTGTTCTTGTCAGTTTCCTAAGCAGAGTTGAACTAGATATGTCCCGTGTGTGTAGGAAGCACAGTTCTTTTGTTCTGAGTAAGCTCAATGTTCGGACCCCATATGAACCACAGTAGAACAGAAGACTGCTCTTTTCTCAAAAGCAGAGTGTGTCTCTTGTAAGGCGAGCTAGCGTTTGTTCACCAGTCCTAAATGGACTTGAATCACATGCAGTTTTTGGTCCTACGAGCAAGAGTTGTTTTCTCGTAATCAAAGTCACTATTGCGCTCCCATTGTCATACACAGGGCAAATAGCACTGGCGTCTGTTCCCAGCAAGTACAGTGTATTGGACTGAAGTGGAGCTACTGTTCTTGTCAGTTTCCTAAGCAGAGTTGAACTAGATATGGCCCCTGTGTGTAGGAAGCACAGTACTTTTGTTCTGAGCAAGCTCACTGTTCGGACCCCATAGAAAAGACATTAGAGTAGAAGAGTGCTCTTTTCTCAAAAGCAGAGTGTGTTTCTTATAAGGCCAGCTAGTGTTTGTTTCCCAGTCAGAAATGGAGTTGAATCCCATGCAGTTTCTGGTCCTATGAGCAAGAGTTGTTTTCTGGTAATAAAGTCACTATTGCGCTCCCATTTCCATACACAGTGCAAATAGCCCTCGCGTCTGTTCCCAGCAAGTACAGTGTATTGGACTGAAGCGGAGCTACTGTTCTTGTCAGTTTCCTAAGCAGAGTAGAACTAGATATGGCCCCTGTGTGTAGGAGCACAGTTGTTTTGTTCTGAGCAAGCTCAATGTTCGGACCCCATAGGAAACACAGTAGAGTAGAAGACTGCTCTTTTCTCAAAAGCAGAGTGTGTTTCTTGAAAGGCGAGCTAGCGTTTGTTTCCCAGTCCTAAATGGAGTTGAATCACATGCAGTTTTTGGTCCTATGAGCAAGAGTTGTTTTCTGGTAATAAAGTCACTGTTGCCCTCCCATTGCCATATACAGTGTAAATAGCACTCGCATCTGTTCCCAGAAAGTACAGTGTATTGTACTGAAGCAGAGCTACTGTTCTTGTCAGTTTCCTAAGCAGAGTTGAACTAGATATGGCCGCTGTGTGTAGGAAGCACAGTTCTTTTGTTCTGAGCAAGCTCACTATTCGGACCCCATAGGAAACACAGTAGAGTAGAAGAGTGCTCTTTTCTCAAAAGCAGAGTGTGTTTCTTGTAAGGCGAGCTAGTGTTTGTTTCCCAGTCAGAAATGGAGTTGAATCCCATGCAGTTTCTTGTCCTATGAATAAGTCTGATAAGAAGAGTCACTATTGTGCTCCTATTGCCATACACATGGCAAATAGCACTCGCGTATGTTCACAGCTAGTACAGGGTATTGGACTGAAGAGGAGCTACCGTTCTTGTCAGTTTCCTAAGCAGAGTTGAACTAGATATGGCCCGTGTGTGTAGGAAGCACAGTTCTTTTGTTCTGAGCAAGCTCACTGTTCGGACCCCATAGGAAACACAGTAGAGTAGAAGAGTGCTCTTTTCTCAAAATCAGAGTGTGTTTCTTGTTAGGCAAGCTAGCGTTTGTTTCCCAGTCCTAAATGGAGTTGAATCACATGCAGATTCTTGTCCTACGAGCAAGAGGTGTTTTCTGGTAAGGAAAGTCACTATTGCGCTTCCATTTACATACACAGTGCAAATAGCACTCACGTCTGTTCCCAGAAAGTACAGTGTATTGGACTGAATAGGAGCTACTGTTCTTGTCAGTTTCCTAAGCAGAGTTGAACTACATATGGTCCGTGTGTGTAGGAAGCACAGTTCTTTTGTTCTGAGCAAGCTCACTGTTCGGATCCCAAGGGAAACACAGTAGAATAGAAGAGTGCTCTTTTCTCAAAAGCAGAGTGTGTTTCTTGTAAGGCGAGCTAGCATTTGTTTCCCAGTCCTAAATGGAGCTGAATCACATGCAGTTTCTGGTCCTACGAGCAAGAGTTGTTTTCTGGTAAGGAAAGTCACTATTGCGCTCCCATTGCCATACACAGTGCCAATAGCACTCGCGTCTGTTCCCAGCAAGTTCAGTGTATTGGACTGAAGAAGAGCTACTTTTCTTGTCAGTTTCCTAAGCAGAATTGAACTAGATATGGCCGTATTTGTAGGAAGCACAGTTCTTTTGTTCTGAGCAAACTCACTGTTCTGGCCCTATAGGAAACACAGTAGAGTAGAACAGTGCTCTTTTCTCAAAAGCAGAGTGTGTTTCTAGTAAGGCAAGCTATCGTTTATTTCCCAGTCCTAAATGGAGTTGAATCACTTTCAGTTTCTGGTCCTACGAGCAAGAGTTGTTTTCTGGTAATAAGAGTCACTATTGCACTCCCAATGTCATACACAGGGCAAATAGTACTGGCGTCTATTCCCAGCATGTACAGTGTAATGTACTGAAGAGGATCTAATGTTCTTGTCAGTTTCCTAAGCAGAATTGAACTAGATATAGCCGTATTTGTAGGAAGCACAGTTCTTTTGTTCTGAGCAAACTCACTGTTCTGGCCTTATAGGAAACACCATAGAGTAGAAGAGTGCTCTTTTCTCATAAGCAGAGTGTGTTTCTTGTAAGGCGAGGTAGCATTTGTTTCCCAGTCCTAAATGGAGTTGAATCACATGCAATTTTTGGACCTACGAGCAAGAGTTGTTTTCTGGTAAGGAAAGTCACTGCTGCGCTCCCTTTGCCATACACAGTGCAAATAGCACTCGCGTTTGTTCCCAGCAAGTACAGTGTATTGGACTGAAGAGGAGCTACTGTTCTTGTCAGTTTCCTAAGCAGAGTTGAACTAGATATGGACCATGTGTGTAGGAAGCACAGTTATTTTGTTCTGAGCAAGCTCAGTGTTCGGACCCCATATGAACCACAGTAGAATAGAAGACTGCTATTTTCTCAAAAGCAGAGTGTGTTTCTTGTAAGGCGAGCTAGCATTTGTTTCCCAGTCCTAAATGTAGTTGAATCACATGCAGTTTTTGGTCCTACGAGCAAGAGTTGTTTTCTGGTAAGGAAAGTCACTATTGCGCTCCCTTTGCCATACAGAGTACAAATAGCACTGGCGTCTGTTCCCAGCAAGTACAGTTTATTGAACTGAAGAGGAGCTACTGTTCTTGTCACTTTCCTAAGCAGAGTTGAATTAGATATGGCCCATGTGTATAGGAAGCACAGTTCTTTTGTTCTCAGCAAGCTCACTGTTCGGACACCATATGAACCACAGTGAAATAGAAGACTGCTCTTTTCTCAAAAGCAGAGTGTGTTTCTTGTAAGGCGAGCTAGCGTTTGTTTCCCAGTCCTAAATGGAGTTGAATCTCATGCAGTTTTTGGTCCTACGAGCAAGAGTTGTTTACTCGTAAACAAAGTCACTACTGCGCTCCCATTGCCATACACAGTGCAAATAGCACTTGCGTCTGTTCCCAGCAAATTCAGTGTATTGGACTGATGAGGAGCTACTGTTCTTGTCAGTTTCCTAAGCAGAGTTGAACTAGATATGTCCCGTGTGTGTAGGAAGCACAGTTCTTTTGTTCTGAGTAAGCTCAATGTTCGGACCCCATATGAACCACAGTAGAACAGAAGACTGCTCTTTTCTCAAAAGCAGAGTGTGTCTCTTGTAAGGCGAGCTAGCGTTTGTTCCCCAGTCCTAAATGGACTTGAATCACATGCAGTTTTTGGTCCTACGAGCAAGAGTTGTTTTCTCGTAATCAAAGTCACTATTGCGCTCCCATTGTCATACACAGGGCAAATAGCACTGGCGTCTGTTCCCAGCAAGTACAGTGTATTGGACTGCAGTGGAGCTACTGTTCTTGTCAGTTTCCTAAGCAGAGTTGAACTAGATATGGCCCCTGTGTGTAGGAAGTACAGTACTTTTGTTCTGAGCAAGCTCACTGTTCAGACCCCATAGAAAAGACATTAGAGTAGAAGAGTGCTCTTTTCTCAAAAGCAGAGTGTGTTTCTTGAAAGGCGAGCTAGCGTTTGTTTCCCAGTCCTAAATGGAGTTGAATCACATGCAGTTTTTGGTCCTATGAGCAAGAGTTGTTTTCTGGTAATAAAGTCACTGTTGCCCTCCCATTGCCATATACAGTGTAAATAGCACTCGCATCTGTTCCCAGAAAGTACAGTGTATTGGACTGAAGCAGAGCTACTGTTCTTGTCAGTTTCCTTATCAGATTTGAACTAGATATGGCCGCTGTGTGTAGGAAGCACAGTTCTTTTGTTCTGAGCAAGCTCACTATTCGGACCCCATAGGAAACACAGTAGAGTAGAAGAGTGCTCTTTTCTCAAAAGCAGAGTGTGTTTCTTGTAAGGCGAGCTAGTGTTTGTTTCCCAGTCAGAAATGGAGTTGAATCCCATGCAGTTTCTTGTCCTATGAATAAGTCTGATAAGAAGAGTCCCTATTGTGCTCCTATTGCCATACACAGGGCAAATAGCACTCGCGTCTGTTCACAGCTAGTACAGTGTATTGGACTGAAGAGGAGCTACCGTTCTTGTCAGTTTCCTAAGCAGAGTTGAACTAGATATGGCCCGTGTGTGTAGGAAGCACAGTTCTTTTGTTCTGAGCAAGCTCACTGTTCGGACCTCATAGGAAACACAGTAGAGTAGAAGAGTGCTGTTTTCTCAAAATCAGAGTGTGTTTCTTGTTAGGCAAGCTAGCGTTTGTTTCCCAGTCCTAAATGGAGTTGAATCACATGCAGATTCTTGTCCTACGAGCAAGAGTTGTTTTCTGGTAAGAAGAGTCACTATTGCGCTCCCATTGTCATACACAGGGCAAATAGCTCTGGCATCTGTTCCAAGCATGTACAGTGTATTGGACTGAACAGGAGCTACTGTTCTTTTCAGTTTCCTAAGCAGAATTGAACTAGATATGGCAGTATTTGTATGAAGCACAGTTCTTTTGTTCTCAGCAAGCTCACTGTTCTGGCCCTATGGGAAACACAGTAGAGTAGAAGAGTGCTCTTTTCTCAAAAGCAGAGTGTGTTTCTTGTAAGGCGAGCTAGTGTTTGTTTCCCAGTCAGAAATGGAGTTGAATACCATGCAATTTCTGGTCCTACGAGCAAGAGGTGTTTTCTGGTAAGGAAAGTCACTATTGCGCTTCCATTTACATACACAGTGCAAATAGCACTCACGTCTGTTCCCAGAAAGTACAGTGTATTGGACTGAATAGGAGCTACTGTTCTTGTCAGTTTCCTAAGCAGAGTTGAACTACATATGGTCCGTGTGTGTAGGAAGCACAGTTCTTTTGTTCTGAGCAAGCTCACTGTTCGGACCCCAAGGGAAACACAGTAGAATAGAAGAGTGCTCTTTTCTCAAAAGCAGAGTGTGTTTCTTGTAAGGCGAGCTAGCATTTGTTTCCCAGTCCTAAATGGAGCTGAATCACATGCAGTTTCTGGTCCTACGAGCAAGAGTTGTTTTCTGGTAAGGAAAGTCACTATTGCGCTCCCATTGCCATACACAGTGCCAACAGCACTCGCGTCTGTTCCAAGCAAGTTCAGTGTATTGGACTGAAGAAGACCTACTGTTCTTGTCAGTTTCCTAAGCAGAGTTGAACTAGATATGGCCCGTGTGTGTAGGAAGCACAGTTCTTTTGTTCTGAGCAAGCTCACTATTCGGACCCCATAGGAAACACATTAGAGTAGAAGAGTGCTCTTTTCTCAAAAGGAGAGTATGTTTCTTGTAAGGCGAGCTAGCGTTTGTTTCCCAGTCCTAAATGGAGTTGAATCACATGCAGTTTTTGGTCCTACGAGCAAGAGTTGTTTCTGGTAAGGAAAGTCTCTATTGCGCTCCCCTTGCCATACACAGTGCAAACAGCACTCGCGTCTGTTTCAGCAAGTACAGTGTATTGGACTGAAGAGGAGAGAATGTTCTTGTCAGTTTCCTAAGCAGAGTTGAACTAGATATGGCCCCTGTGTGTAGGAAGCACAGTTCTTTTTTTCTGAGCAAGCTCACTGTTCGGACCCCATAGGAAACACAGTAGAATAGAAGAGTGCTCTTTTCTCAAAAGCAGAGTGTGTTTCTTGTAAGGCGAGCTAGCGTTTGTTTCCCAGTCCTAAATGGAGTTGAATCACATCCAGTTTCTTGTCCTACGAGCAAGAGTTGTTTTCTGGTAAGAAGAGGCACTATTGAGCTCCCATTGTCATACACAGGACAAATAGCACTGGCGTCTGTTCCCAGCAAGTAAAGTGTATTGGACTGCAGTGGAGCTACTGTTCTTGTCAGTTTCCTAAGCAGAGTTGAACTAGATATGGCCCCTGTGTGTAGGAAGTACAGTACTTTTGTTCTGAGCAAGCTCACTGTTCAGACCCCATAGAAAAGACATTAGAGTAGAAGAGTGCTCTTTTCTCAAAAGCAGAGTGTGTTTCTTGAAAGGCGAGCTAGCGTTTGTTTCCCAGTCCTAAATGGAGTTGAATCACATGCAGTTTTTGGTCCTATGAGCAAGAGTTGTTTTCTGGTAATAAAGTCACTGTTGCCCTCCCATTGCCATATACAGTGTAAATAGCACTCGCATCTGTTCCCAGAAAGTACAGTGTATTGGACTGAAGCAGAGCTACTGTTCTTGTCAGTTTCCTTATCAGATTTGAACTAGATATGGCCGCTGTGTGTAGGAAGCACAGTTCTTTTGTTCTGAGCAAGCTCACTATTCGGACCCCATAGGAAACACAGTAGAGTAGAAGAGTGCTCTTTTCTCAAAAGCAGAGTGTGTTTCTTGTAAGGCGAGCTAGTGTTTGTTTCCCAGTCAGAAATGGAGTTGAATCCCATGCAGTTTCTTGTCCTATGAATAAGTCTGATAAGAAGAGTCCCTATTGTGCTCCTATTGCCATACACAGGGCAAATAGCACTCGCGTCTGTTCACAGCTAGTACAGTGTATTGGACTGAAGAGGAGCTACCGTTCTTGTCAGTTTCCTAAGCAGAGTTGAACTAGATATGGCCCGTGTGTGTAGGAAGCACAGTTCTTTTGTTCTGAGCAAGCTCACTGTTCGGACCACATAGGAAACACAGTAGAGTAGAAGAGTGCTCTTTTCTCAAAATCAGAGTGTGTTTCTTGTTAGGCAAGCTAGCGTTTGTTTCCCAGTCCTAAGTGGAGTTGAATCACATGCAGATTCTTGTCCTATGAGCAAGAGTTGTTTTCTGGTAAGAAGAGTCACTATTGCGCTCCCATTGTCATACACAGGGCAAATAGCTCTGGCATCTGTTCCAAGCATGTACAGTGTATTGGACTGAACAGGAGCTACTGTTCTTTTCAGTTTCCTAAGTAGAATTGAACTAGATATGGCAGTATTTGTATGAAGCACAGTTCTTTTGTTCTCAGCAAGCTCACTGTTCTGGCCCTATGGGAAACACAGTAGAGTAGAAGAGTGCTCTTTTCTCAAAAGCAGAGTGTGTTTCTTGTAAGGCGAGCTAGTGTTTGTTTCCCAGTCAGAAATGGAGTTGAATACCATGCAATTTCTGGTCCTACGAGCAAGAGGTGTTTTCTGGTAAGGAAAGTCACTATTGCGCTTCCATTTACATACACAGTGCAAATAGCACTCACGTCTGTTCCCAGAAAGTACAGTGTATTGGACTGAATAGGAGCTACTGTTCTTGTCAGTTTCCTAAGCAGAGTTGAACTACATATGGTCCGTGTGTGTAGGAAGCACAGTTCTTTTGTTCTGAGCAAGCTCACTGTTCGGACCCCAAGGGAAACACAGTAGAATAGAAGAGTGCTCTTTTCTCAAAAGCAGAGTGTGTTTCTTGTAAGGCGAGCTAGCATTTGTTTCCCAGTCCTAAATGGAGCTGAATCACATGCAGTTTCTGGTCCTACGAGCAAGAGTTGTTTTCTGGTAAGGAAAGTCACTATTGTGCTCCCATTGCCATACACAGTGCCAATAGCACTCACGTCTGTTCCAAGCAAGTTCAGTGTATTGGACTGAAGAAGACCTACTGTTCTTGTCAGTTTCCTAAGCAGAGTTGAACTAGATATGGCCCGTGTGTGTAGGAAGCACAGTTCTTTTGTTCTGAGCAAGCTCACTATTCGGACCCCATAGGAAACACATTAGAGTAGAAGAGTGCTCTTTTCTCAAAAGGAGAGTATGTTTCTTGTAAGGCGAGCTAGTGTTTGTTTCCCAGTCCTAAATGGAGTTGAATCACATGCAGTTTTTGGTCCTACGAGCAAGAGTTGTTTCTGGTAAGGAAAGTCTCTATTGCGCTCCCCTTGCCATACACAGTGCAAACAGCACTCGCGTCTGTTTCAGCAAGTACAGTGTATTGGACTGAAGAGGAGAGAATGTTCTTGTCAGTTTCCTAAGCAGAGTTGAACTAGATATGGCCCCTGTGTGTAGGAAGCACAGTTCTTTTTTTCTGAGCAAGCTCACTGTTCGGACCCCATAGGAAACACAGTAGAATAGAAGAGTGCTCTTTTCTCAAAAGCAGAGTGTGTTTCTTGTAAGGCGAGCTAGCGTTTGTTTCCCAGTCCTAAATGGAGTTGAATCACATCCAGTTTCTTGTCCTACGAGCAAGAGTTGTTTTCTCGTAAGAAGAGGCACTATTGAGCTCCCATTGTCATACACAGGACAAATAGCACTGGCCTCTGTTCCCAGCATGTACAGTGTATTGGACTGAAGAGGATCTACTGTTCTTGTCAGTTTCCTAAGCAGAATTGAACTAGATATGGCCGTATTTGTAGGAAGCACAGTTCTTTTGTTCTGAGCAAACTCATTGTACTGGCCCTATAGGAAACACAGTTGAGTAGAAGAGTGCTCTTTTCTCAAAAGCAGAGTGTGTTTCTTGTAAGGCGAGCTAGTGTTTGTTTCCCAGTCAGAAATGGAGTTGAATCCCATGCAGTTTCTGGTCCTATGAGCAAGAGTTGTTTTCTGGTAATAAAGTCACTATTGCGCTCCCATTGCCATACACAGTGCAAATAGCACTCGCATCTGTTCCCAGCAAGTACAGTGTATTGGACTGAAGTGGAGCTACTGTTCTTGTCAGTTTCCTAAGCAGAGTTGAACTAGATATGGCCCCTGTGTGTAGGAAGCACAGTACTTTTGTTCTGAGCAAGCTCACTGTTCGGACCCCATAGAAAAGACATTAGAGTAGAAGAGTGTTCTTTTCTCAAAAGCAGAGTGTGTTTCTTATAAGGCGAGCTAGTGTTTGTTTCCCAGTCAGAAATGGAGTTGAATCCCATGCAGTTTCTGGTCCTATGAGCAAGAGTTGTTTTCTGGTAATAAAGTCACTATTGCGCTCCCATTGCCATACACAGTGCAAATAGCACTCGCATCTGTTCCCAGCAAGTACAGTGTATTGGACTGAAGCGGAGCTACTGTTCTTGTCAGTTTCCTAAGCAGAGTTGAACTAGATATGGCCCCTGTGTGTAGGAAGCACAGTTCTTTTGTTCTGAGCAAGCTCACTGTTCGGACCCCATAGGAAACACAGTAGAGTAGAAGAGTGCTCTTTTCTCAAAAGCAGAGTGTGTTTCTTGTAAGGCGAGCTAGTGTTTGTTTCCCAGTCAGAAATGGAGTTGAATCCCATGCAGTTTCTTGTCCTATGAATAAGTCTGATAAGAAGAGTCACTATTGTGCTCCTATTGCCATACACAGGTCAAACAGCACTCGCGTCTGTTCACAGCTAGTACAGTGTATTGGACTGAAGAGGAGCTACCGTTCTTGTCAGTTTCCTAAGCAGAGTTGAACTAGATATGGCCCGTGTGTGTAGGAAGCACAGTTCTTTTGTTCTGAGCAAGCTCACTGTTCGGACCCCATAGGAAACACAGTAGAGTAGAAGAGTGCTCTTTTCTCAAAATCAGAGTGTGTTTCTTGTTAGGCAAGCTAGCTTTTGTTTCCCAGTCCTAAATGGAGTTGAGTCACATGCAGATTCTTGTCCTATGAGCAAGAGTTGTTTTCTGGTAAGAAGAGTCACTATTGCGCTCCCATTGTCATACACAGGGCAAATAGCTCTGGCATCTGTTCCCAGCATGTACAGTGTATTGGACTGAACAGGAGCTACTGTTCTTTTCAGTTTCCTAAGCAGAATTGAACTAGATATGGCAGTATTTGTATGAAGCACAGTTCTTTTGTTCTCAGCAAGCTCACTGTTCTGGCCCTATAGGAAACACAGTAGAGTAGAAGAGTGCTCTTTTCTCAAAAGCAGAGTGTGTTTCTTGTAAGGCGAGCTCGTGTTTGTTTCCCAGTCCTAAGTGGAGTTGAATCACATGCAGTTTTTGGTCCTACGAGCAAGAGTTGTTTTCTGGTAAGGAAAGTCACTATTGCGCTCCCAATGTCATACACAGGGCAAATAGCACTGGCGTCTGTTCCCAGCAAGTACAGTGTATTGGACTGAAGTGGAGCTACTGTTCTTGTCAGTTTCCTAAGCAGAGTTGAACTAGATATGGCCCCTGTGTGTAGGAAGCACAGTTCTTTTGTTCTGAGCAAGCTCAGTGTTCGGACCCCATATGAACCACAGTAGAATAGAAGACTGCTCTTTTCTCAAAAGCAGAGTGTGTTTCTTGTAAGCCGAGCTAGCGTTTGTTTCCCAGTCCTAAATGGAGTTGAATCACATGCAGTTTTTGGTCCTACGAGCAAGAGTTGTTTTCTGGTAAGGAAAGTCACTATTGCGCTCCCTTTGCCATACACAGTACAAATAGCACTGGCGTCTGTTCCCAGCAAGTACAGTTTATTGAACTGAAGAGGAGCTACTGTTCTTGTCACTTTCCTAAGCAGAGTTGAATTAGATATGGCCCATGTGTATAGGAAGCACAGTTCTTTTGTTCTCAGCAAGCTCACTGTTCGGACACCATATGAACCACAGTGAAATAGAAGACTGCTCTTTTCTCAAAAGCAGAGTGTGTTTCTTGTAAGGCGAGCTAGCGTTTGATTCCCAGTCCTAAATGGAGTTGAATCTCATGCAGTTTTTGGTCCTACGAGCAAGAGTTGTTTACTCGGAAACAAAGTCACTATTGCGCTCCCATTGCCATACACAGTGCAAATAGCACTCGCGTTTGTTCCCAGCAAATACAGTGTATTGGACTGATGAGGAGCTACTGTTCTTGTCAGTTTCCTAAGCAGAGTTGAACTAGATATGTCCCGTGTGTGTAGGAAGCACAGTTCTTTTGTTCTGAGTAAGCTCAATGTTCGGACCCCATATGAACCACAGTAGAACAGAAGACTGCTCTTTTCTCAAAAGCAGAGTGTGTCTCTTGTAAGGCGAGCTATCGTTTGTTTCCGAGTCCTAAATGGACTTGAATCACATGCAGTTTTTGGTCTTACGAGCAAGAGTTGTTTTCTCTTAATCAAAGTCACTATTGCGCTCCCATTGCCATACACAGTGCAAATAGCACTCGCGTTTGTTCCCAGCAAATACAGTGTATTGGACTGATGAGGAGCTACTGTTCTTGTCAGTTTCCTAAGCAGAGTTGAACTAGATATGTCCCGTGTGTGTAGGAAGCACAGTTCTTTTGTTCTGAGTAAGCTCAATGTTCGGACCCCATATGAACCACAGTAGAACAGAAGACTGCTCTTTTCTCAAAAGCAGAGTGTGTCTCTTGTAAGGCGAGCTATCGTTTGTTTCCGAGTCCTAAATGGACTTCAATCACATGCAGTTTTTGGTCTTACGAGCAAGAGTTGTTTTCTCGTAATCAAAGTCACTATTGCGCTCCCATTGCCATACACAGTGCAAATAGCACTCGCGTCTGTTCCCAGCAAGTACAGTGTATTGGACTGAAGAAGAGCTACTGTTCTTGTCAGTTTCCTAAGCAGAGTTGAACTAGATATGGCCCATGTGTGTAGGAAGCACAGTCCTTTTGTTCTGAGCAAGCTCAATGTTCGGACCCCATATGAACCACAGTAGAATAGAAGACTGCTCTTTTCTCAAAAGCAGAGTGTGTTTCTTGTAAGTCGAGCTAGTGTTTGTTCCCCAGTCAGAAATGGAGTTGAATCCCATGCAGTTTTTGTTCCTACGAGGAAGAGGTGTTTTCTGATAAGAAGAGTCACTATTGTGCTCCTATTTCTATACACAGTACAAATAGGACTCTCGTCTGTTCCCAGCTAGTACAGTGTATTGGACTGAAGAGGAGCTACCGTTCTTGTCAGTTTCCTAAGCAGAGTTGAACTAGATATGGCCCGTGTGTGTAGGAAGCACAGTTCTTTTGTTCTGAGCAAGCTCACTGTTCGGACACCATAGGAAACACAGTAGAGCAGAAGAGTGCTCTTTTTTCAAAAGCAGAGTGTGTTTCTTGTAAGGCAAGCTAGCGTTTGTTTCCCAGTACTAAATGGAGTTGAATCACATGCAGTTTATTGTCCTACGAGCAAGAGTTGTTTTCTGGTAAGAAGAGTCACTATTGCGCTCCCATTCTCATACACAGGGCAAATAGCACTGGCGTCTCTTCCCAGCATGTACAGTGTATTGGACTGAAGAGCATCTACTGTTCTTATCAGTTTCCTAAGCAGAATTGAACTAGATATGGCCGTATTTGTATGAAGCACAGTTCTTTTATTCTGAGCAAGCTCACTGTTCTGGTCCTATGGGAAACACAGTAGAGTAGAAGAGTGCTCTTTTCTCAAAAGCAGAGTGTGTTTCTTGTAAGGCAAGCTAGTGTTTGTTTCCCAGTCCTAAGTGGAGTTGAATCACATGCAGTTTTTGGTCCTACGAGCAAAAGTTGTTTTCTGGTAAGGAAAGTCACTATTGCGCTCTCATTTCCATACACAGTGCAAATAGCACTCGCGTCTGTTCCCAGCAAGTACAGTGTATTGGACTGAAGGGGATCTACTCTTCTTGTCAGTTTCCTAAGCAGAGGTGAACTAGATATGGCCCCTGTGTGTAGGGAGCACAGTTCTTTGTTCTGAGCAAGCTCACTATTCGGACACCACAGGAAACACATTAGATTAGAAGAGTCCTCTTTTCTCAAAAGGAGAGTGTGTTTCTTTTAATGCGTGCTAGTGTTTGTTTCCCAGTCAGAAATGGAGTTGAATCCCATGCATTTTCTGGTCCAACGAGCAAGAGTTGTTTTCTTGTAAGAAGAGTCACTATTGCGCTCCCATTGTCATACACAGGGCAAATAGCACTGGCGTCTGTTCCCAGCAAGTACAGTGTATTGAACTGAAGAGGAGCTACTGTTCTTGTCAGTTTCCTAAGCAGAGTTGAACTAGATACGGCCCGTGTGTTTAGGAAGCACAGTTCTTTTGTTCTGAGCAAGCTCAATGTTCGGACCCCATATGAACTAGAGTAAAATAGAAGACTGTTCTTTTCTCAAAAGCAGAGTGTGTTTCTTGTAAGGCGAGCTAGCGTTTGTTTCCCAGTCCTAAATGGATTTGAATCACATGCAGTTTTTGGTCCTACGAGCAAGAGCTGTTTTCTCGTAAGCAAAGTCACTATTGCGCTCCCATTGCCATACACAGTTCAAATAGACCTCGCGTCTGTTCCCAGCAAGTACAGTGTATTGAACTGAAGAGGAGCTACTGTTCTTGTCAGTTTCCTAAGCAGAGTTGAACTAGATACGGCCCATGTGTTTAGGAAGCACAGTTCTTTTGTTCTGAGCAAGCTCAATGTTCGGACCCCATATGAACGACAGTAAAATAGATGACTGTTCTTTTCTCAAAAGCAGAGTGTGTTTTTGTAAGGCGAGCTAGCGTTTGTTTCCCAGTCCTAAATGGAGTTGAATCACATGCAGTTTTTGGTCCTATGAGCAAGAGTTGTTTTCTGGTAAAGAAAGTCACTATTGCGCTCCCTTTGCCATACACAGTGCAAATAGCACTCGCGTCTGTTCCAGCAAGTACAGTGCATTGGACTGAAGAATTGCTACTGTTCTTGTCATTTTCCTAAGCAGAGTTGAACTAGATATGGCCCATGTGTGTAGGAAGCACAGTTCTTTTTTTCTGAGCAAGCTCACTGTTCGGACCCCATAGGAAACACATTAGAGAAGAAGAGTGCTCTTTTCTCAAAAGCAGAGTGTGTTTCTTGTAAGGAGAGCTAGCGTTTGTTTCCCAGTCCTAAATGGAGTTGAATCACATGCAGTTTCTTGTCCTACGAGCAAGAGTTGTTTTCTGGTAAGAAGAGGCACTATTGCGCTCCCATTGTCATACACAGGGCAAATAGCACTGGCCTCTGTTCCCAGCATGTACAGTGTATTGGACTGAAGAGGATGTACTGTTCTTGTCAGTTTCCTAAGCAGAGTTGAACTAGATATGGCCCGTGTGTGTAGGAAGCACAGTTCTTTTATTCTGAGCAAGCTCACTGTTCGGACCCCATAGGAAACACAGTAGAGTAGAAGAGTGCTCTATTCTCAAAAGCAGAGTGTGTGTCTTGTAAGGCGAGCTAGCGTTTGTTTCCCAGTCCTAAATGGAGTTGAGTCACATGCAGTTTTTGGTCCTATGAGCAAGAGTTGTTTTCTGGTAAAGAAAGTCACTATTGCGCTCCCACTTCCATACACAGTGCAAATAGCACTCGCGTCTGTTCAAAGCTAGTACAGTGTATTGGACTGAAGTGGAGCTACTGTTCTTGTCAGTTTGCTAAGCAGAGTTGAACTAGATATGGCCCCTGTGTGTAGGAAGCACAGTTCTATTGTTATGAGCAAGCTCACTGTTCGGACCCCATAGGAAACACAGTAGAGTAGAAGAGTGCTCTTTTCTCAAAAGCAGAGTGTGTTTCTAGTAAGGCAAGCTAGCGTTTATTTCCCAGTTATAAATGGAATTGAATCACATCCTGTTTTTGGTCCTACGAGCAAGAGTTGTTTTCTGGTAAGGAAAGTCACTATTGCATTCCCATTGCCATACACAGTACAAATAGCACTCTCGTCTGTTCCCAGCAAGTACAGTGTATTGGACTGAAGCGGAGCTACTGTTCTTGTCAATTTCCTAAGCAGAATTGAACTAGATATGGCCCCTGTGTGTAGGAAGCACAGTTCTTTTGTTCTGAGCAAGCTCACTGTTCGGGCCCCATAGGATACACAGTAGAGTAGAAGAGTGCTCTTTTCTCAAAAGCAGAGTGTGTTTCTTGTAAGGAGAGCTAGCATTTGTTTCCCAGTACTAAATGGAGTTGAATCACATCCAGTTTCTGGTCCTACGAGCAAGAGTTGTTTTCTGGTAAGAAAAGTCACTATTGCGCTCCCATTTCCATACACAGTGCAAATAGCACTCGCGTCTGTTCAAAGCTAGTACAGTGTATTGGACTGAAGCAGAGCTACTGTTCTTGTCAGTTTGCTAAGCAGAGTTGAACTAGATATGGCCCCTGTGTGTAGGAAGCACAGTTCTATTGTTCTGAGCAAGCTCACTGTTCGGACCCCATAGGAAACACAGTAGAGTAGAAGAGTGCTCTTTTCTCAAAAGCAGAGTGTGTTTCTAGTAAGGCGAGCTAGCGTTTATTTCCCAGTCCTAAATGGAGTTGAATCACTTCCAGTTTCTGGTCCTACGAGCAAGAGTTGTTTTCTGGTAAGAAGCGTCACTATTGCACTCCCATTTTCATACACAGGACAAATAGCACTGGCGTCTGTTCCCAGCATGTACAGGGTATTGGACTGAAGAGGATCTACTCTTCTTGTCAGTTTCCTAAGCAGAATTGAACTAGATATGGCCTTACTTGTAGGAAGCATAGTTCTTTTGTTCTGAGCAAACTCACTGTTCTGGCCCTATAGGAAACACAGTAGAGTTGAAGAGTGCTCTTTTCTGAAAAGCAGAGTGTGTTTCTTGTAAGGCGAGCTAGCGTTTGTTTCCCAGTCCTAAATGGAGTTGAATCACATGCAATTTTTGGTCCTACGAGCAAGAGTTGTTTTCTGGTAAGAAAAGTCACTATTGCACTCCCATTGCCATACACAGTGCAAAGAGCACTCGCGTCCTGTTCCCAGCAAGTACAGTGTATTGGACTGAAGCGGAGCTACTGTTCTTGTCAGTTTCCTAAGCAGAGTTGAACTAGATATGGCCCGTGTGTGTAGGAAGCACAGTTCTTTTGTTCTGAGCAAGCTCACTGTTCGGACCCCATAGGAAACACAGTACAGTAGAAGAGTGCTCTTTTCTCAAAAGCAGAGTGTGTTTCTTGTAAGGAGAGCTAGCGTTTGTTTCCCAGTCCTAAATGAGTTGAATCACATGCAGTTTCTTGTCCTACAAGCAAGAGTTGTTTTCTGGTAAGAAGAGTCACTATTGCGCTCCCATTGTCATACACAGGACAAATAGCCCTGGCGTCTGTTCCCAGCATATACAGTGTATTGGACTGAAGAGGATCTACTGTTCTTGTCAGTTTCCTAAGCAGAATTGTACTAGATGTAGCCGTATTTGAAGGAAGCACAGTTCTTTTGTTCTGAGCAAACTCACTGTTCTGGCCCTATAGGAAACACCGTAGAGTAGAAGAGTGCTCTTTTCTCAAAGCAGAGTGTGTTTCTTGTAAGGCGAGGTAGTGTTTGTTTCCCAGTCAGAAATGGAGTTGAATCCCATGCAGTTTCTGGTCCTAGGAGCAAGAGGTGTTTTCTGGTAAGGAAAGTCACTATTGCGCTCCCATTTACATACACAGTGCAAAGAGCACTCGCGTCTGTTCCCAGCAAGTACAGTGTATTGGACTGAAGAGGAGCTACTGTTCTTCTCAGTTTCCTAAGCAGAGTTGAACTACATATGGTCCGTGTGAGTAGGAAGCACAGTTCTTTTGTTCTGAGCAAGCTCACTGTTAGGACCCCAAAGGAAACACAGTACAGTAGAAGAGTGCTCTTTTCTCAAAAGCAGAGTGTGTTTCTTGTAAGGCGAGCTAGCGTTTGTTTCCCAGTCCTAAATGGAGCTGAATCACATGCAGTTTCTGGTCCTACGAGCAAGAGTTGTTTTCTGGTAAGGAAAGTCACTATTGCGCTCCCATTTCCATACACAGTGCAAATAGCACTCGCGTCTGTTCCCAGCAAGGACAGTGTATTGGACTGAAGAGGAGCTACTGTTCTTGTCAGTTTCCTAAGCAGAGTTGAACTATATATGGCCCCTGTATGTAGGAAGCACTGTTCTTTTGTTCTGAGCAAGCTCAATGTTCGGACCCCATAGGAAACACAGTAGAGTAGAAGAGTGCTCTTTTCTCAAAAGCAGAGTGTGTTTCTTGAAATGCGAGCTAGCGTTCGTTTCCCAGTCCTAAATGGAGTTGAATCACATGCAGTTTCTTGTCCTATGAGCAAGAGTTGTTTTCTGGTAATAAGAGACACTATTGTGCTCCCATTGTCATACACAGGGCAAATAGCACTGGTGTCTGTTCCCAGAATTTACAGTGTATTGCACTGAACAGGAGCTACTGTTCTTTTCAGTTTCCTAAGCAGAATTGAACTAGATATGGCATTATTTGTATGAAGCACAGTTCTTTTGTTCTGAGCAATCTCACTGTTCTGGCCCTATAGGAAACACAGTAGAGTAGAAGAGTGCTCTTTTCTCAAAAGCAGAGTGTGTTTCTTGTAAGGCGAGCTAGCATTTGTTTCCCAGTCCTAAAAGGATTTGAATCACATGCAGTGTTTGGTCTTACGAGCAAGAGTTGTTTTCTGGTAAGGAAAGTCACTATTGAGCTCCCATTTCCATACTCAGTGCAAATAGCACTCGCGTCTGTTCCCAGCAAGTACAGTGTATTGGACTGAAGCGGAGCTTTGTTCTTGTCAGTTTCCTAAGCAGAGTTGAACTAGATATGGCCCCTGTGTGTAGGAAGCACAGTTCTTTTTTTCTGAGCAAGCTCACTATTCGGACCCCATAGGAAACAAATTAGAGTAGAAGAGTGCTCTTTTCTCAAAAGGAGAGTATGTTTCTTGTAACGCGAGATAGTGTTTGTTTTCCAGTCAAAAATGGAGTTGAATCCCATGCAGTTTCTGGTCCTACGAACAAGAGTTGTTTTCTGGTAAGAAGAGTCACTATTGCGCTCCCATTGTCGTACACAGGGCAAATAGCACTGGCGTCTGTTCCCAGCAAGTACAGTGTATTGGACTGAAGTGGAGCTACTGTTCTTGTCAGTTTCCTAAGCAGAGTTGAACTAGATATGGCCCCTGTGTGTAGGAAGCACAGTTCTTTTGTTCTAAGCAAGCTCAGTGTTCGGACCCCATAGAAAAGACATTAGAGTAGAAGAGTGCTCTTTTATGAAAAGCAGAGTATGTTCCTTATAAGGCGAGCTAGTGTTTGTTTCCCAGTCAGAAATGGAGTTGAATCCCATGCAATTTCTGGTCCTATGAGCAAGAGGTGTTTTCTGATAAGAAGAGTCACTATTGAGCTCCTATTGCCATACACAGTGCAAGTAGCACTCGCGTCTGTTCCCAGCTAGTACAGTGTATTGGACTGAAGAGGAGCTACCGTTCTTGTCAGTTTCCTAAGCAGAGTTGAACTACATATGGCCCGTGTGTGTAGGAAGCACTGTTCTTTTGTTCTGAGCAAGCTCACTCTTCGGACCCCATAGGAAACACAGTAGAGTAGAAGAGTGCTCTTTTCTCAAAAGCAGAGTGTGTTTCTTGTTACGTGAGCTAGCGTTTGTTTCCCAGTCCTAAATGGAGTTGAATCACATCCTGTTTTTGGTACTACTAGCAAGAGTTGTTTTCTGGTAAGGAAAGTCACTATTGCACTCCCATTGCCATACACAGTGCAAATAGCCGTCATGTCTGTTCCCAGCAAGTACAGTGTATTGGATTGAAGAGGAGCTGCTGTTCTTGTCAATTTCCTAAGCAGAGTTGAACTAGATATGGCCCCTGTGTGTAGGAAGCACAGTTCTTTTATTCTGAGCAAGCTCACTGTTCCGACCCCATAGGATACACAGTAGAGTAGAAGAGTGCTCTTTTCTCAAAAGCAGAGTGTGTTTCTTGTAAGGAGAGCTAGTGTTTGTTTCCCAGTCCTAAATGGAGTTGAATCACATACAATTTCTGGTCCTACGAGCAAGAGTTGTTTTCTGGTAAGAAGAGTGACTATTGTGCTCCCATTGTCATACAGAGGGCAAATAGCCCTGGCGTCTGTTCCCAGCATGTACAGTGTATTGGACTGAAGAGGATCTACTGTTCTTTTCAGTTTCCTAAGCAGAATTCTACTAGATATGGCCATATATGTAGGAAGCACATTTCTTTTGTTCTGAGCAAGCTCACTGTTCTGGCCCTATAGGAAACACAGTAGAGTAGAAGAGTGCTCTTTTCTCAAAAGCAGAGTGTGTTTTTTGTAAGGCGAGCTAGCGTTTGTTTCCCAGTCCTAAATGGAGTTGAATCACATGCAGTTTTTGGTCCTACGACCAAGAGTTTTTTCTGGTAAAGAAAGTCTCTATTGTGCTCCCATTTACATACACAGTGCAAATAGCACTCGCGTCTGTTCCCAGCAAGTATAGTGTATTGGACTGAAGCGGAGCTACTGTTCTTGTCAGTTTCCTAAGCAGAGTTGAACTAGATATGGCCCGTGTGTGTAGGAAGCACAGTTCTTTTGTTCTGAGCAAGCTCACTGTTCGGACCCCATAGGAAAAACAGTAGAGTAGAAGAGTGCTCTTTTCTCAAATCAGAGTGTGTTTCTTGTAAGGCGAGCTAGCGTTTGTATCCCAGTCCTAAATGGAGTTGAATCACATGCAGTTTCTTGTCCTACGAGCAAGAGTTATTTTCTGGTAAGAAGAGTCACTATTGTGCTCCCATTGTCATACATAGGGCAAATAGTACTGGCGTCTATTCCCAGCATGTACAGTGTATTGGACTGAAGAGGATCTACTGTTCTTTTCAGTTTCCTAAGCAAAACTGAACTAGATATGGCCGTATTTGTATGAAGCACAGTTCTTTTGTTCTGAGCAAGATCACTGTTCTGGTCCTTAGGAAACACAGTAGAGTAGAAGAGTGCTCTTTTCTCAAAAGCAGAGTGTGTTTCTTGTAAGGCGAGCTCGTGTTTGTTTCCCAGTCCTAAGTGGAGTTGAATCACATGCAGTTTTTGGTCCTACGAGCAAGAGTTGTTTTCTGGTAAGGAAAGTCACTATTGCGCTCCCAATGTCATACACAGGGCAAATAGCACTGGCGTCTGTTCCCAGCATGTACAGTGTATTGGACTGAAGTGGAGCTACTGTTCTTGTCAGTTTCCTAAGCAGAGTTGAAATAGATATGGCCCCTGTGTGTAGGAAGCACAGTACTTTTGTTCTGAGCAAGCTCACTGTTCGGACCCCATAGAAAAGACATTAGAGTAGAAGAGTGCTCTTTTCTCAAAAGCAGAGGGTGTTTCTTATAAGGCGAGCTAGTGTTTGTTTCCCAGTCAGAAATGGAGTTGAATCCCATGCAGTTTCTGGTCCTATGAGCAAGAGTTGTTTTCTGGTAATAAAGTCACTATTGCGCTCCCATTGCCATACACAGTGCAAATAGCACTCGCATCTGTTCCCAGCAAGTACAGTGTATTGGACTGAAGTGGAGCTACTGTTCTTGTCATTTTCCTAAGCGGAGTTGAACTAGATATGGCCCCTGTGTGTAGGAAGCACAGTTCTTTTGTTCTGAGCAAGCTCAGTGTTCGGACCCCATATGAACCACAGTAGAATAGAAGACTGCTCTTTTCGCAAAAGCAGAGTGTGTTTCTTGTAAGGCGAGCTAGCGTTTGTTTCCCAGTCCTAAATGGAGTTGAATAACATGCAGTTTTTGGTCCTACCAGCAAGAGTTGTTTCTGGTAAGGAAAGTCACTCTTGCGCTCCCTTTGCCATACACAGTACAAATAGCACTGGCGTCTGTTCCCAGCAAGTACAGTTTATTGAACTGAAGAGGAGCTACTGTTCTTGTCACTTTCCTAAGCAGAGTTGAATTAGATATGGCCCATGTGTATAGGAAGCACAGTTCTTTTGTACTCAGCAAGCTCACTGTTCGGACACAATATGAACCACAGTGAAATAGAAGACTGCTCTTTTCTCAAAAGCAGAGTGTGTTTCTTGTAAGGCGAGCTAGCGTTTGTTTCCCAGTCCTAAATGGAGTTCAATCTCATGCAGTTTTTGGTCCTACGAGCAAGAGTTGTTTACTCGTAAACAAAGTCACTATTGCGCTCCCATTGCCATACACGGTGCAAATAGCACTCGCGTCTGTTCCCAGCAAATACAGTGTATTGGACTGATGAGGAGCTACTGTTCTTGTCAGTTTCCTAAGCAGAGTTGAACTAGATATGTCCCGTGTGTGTAGGAAGCACAGTTCTTTTGTTCTGAGTAAGCTCAATGTTCGGACCCCATATGAACCACAGTAGAACAGAAGACTGCTCTTTTCTCAAAAGCAGAGTGTGTCTCTTGTAAGGCGAGCTAGCGTTTGTTTCCCAGTCCTAAATGGACTTGAATCACATGCAGTTTTTGGTCCTACGAGCAAGAGTTGTTTTCTCGTAATCAAAGTCACTATTGCGCTCCCATTGCCATACACAGTGCAAATAGCACTCGCGTCTGTTCCCAGCAAGTACAGTGTATTGGACTGAAGAAGAGCTACTGTTCTTGTCAGTATCCTAAGCAGAGTTGAACTAGATATGGCCCATGTGTAGGAAGCCCAGTCCTTTTGTTCTGAGCAAGCTCAATGTTCGGACCCCATATGAACCACAGTAGAATAGAAGACTGCTCTTTTCTCAAAAGCAGAGTGTGTTTCTTGTAAGGCGAGCTAGTGTTTGTTCCCCAGTCAGAAATGGAGTTGAATCCCATGCAGTTTTTGTTCCTACGAGGAAGAGGTGTTTTCTGATAAGAAGAGTCACTATTGCGCTCCTATTTCTATACACAGTACAAATAGGACTCTCGTCTGTTCCCAGCTAGTACAGTGTATTGGACTGAAGAGGAGCTACCATTCTTGTCAGTTTCCTAAGCAGAGTTGAACTAGATATGGCCCGTGTGTGTAGGAAGCACAGTTCTTTTGTTCTGAGCAAGCTCACTGTTCGGACACCATAGGAAACACAGTAGAGCAGAAGAGTGCTCTTTTTTCAAAAGCAGAGTGTGTTTCTTGTAAGGCAAGCTAGCGTTTGTTTCCCAGTACTAAATGGAGTTGAATCACATGCAGTTTATTGTCCTACGAGCAAGAGTTGTTTTCTGGTAAGAAGAGTCACTATTGCGCTCCCATTCTCATACACAGGGCAAATAGCACTGGCGTCTCTTCCCAGCATGTACAGTGTATTGGACTGAAGAGCATCTACTGTTCTTATCAGTTTCCTAAGCAGAATTGAACTAGATATGGCCGTATTTGTATGAAGCACAGTTCTTTTATTCTGAGCAAGCTCACTGTTCTGGTCCTATGGGAAACACAGTAGAGTAGAAGAGTGCTCTTTTCTCAAAAGCAGAGTGTGTTTCTTGTAAGGCAAGCTAGTGTTTGTTTCCCAGTCCTAAGTGGAGTTGAATCACATGCAGTTTTTGGTCCTACGAGCAAAAGTTGTTTTCTGGTAAGGAAAGTCACTATTGCGCTCTCATTTCCATACACAGTGCAAATAGCACTCGCGTCTGTTCCCAGCAAGTACAGTGTATTGGACTGAAGGGGATCTACTCTTCTTGTCAGTTTCCTAAGCAGAGGTGAACTAGATATGGCCCCTGTGTGTAGGGAGCACAGTTCTTTGTTCTGAGCAAGCTCACTATTCGGACACCACAGGAAACACATTAGATTAGAAGAGTCCTCTTTTCTCAAAAGGAGAGTGTGTTTCTTTTAATGCGTGCTAGTGTTTGTTTCCCAGTCAGAAATGGAGTTGAATCCCATGCATTTTCTGGTCCAACGAGCAAGAGTTGTTTTCTTGTAAGAAGAGTCACTATTGCGCTCCCATTGTCATACACAGGGCAAATAGCACTGGCGTCTGTTCCCAGCAAGTACAGTGTATTGAACTGAAGAGGAGCTACTGTTCTTGTCAGTTTCCTAAGCAGAGTTGAACTAGATACGGCCCGTGTGTTTAGGAAGCACAGTTCTTTTGTTCTGAGCAAGCTCAATGTTCGGACCCCATATGAACTAGAGTAAAATAGAAGACTGTTCTTTTCTCAAAAGCAGAGTGTGTTTCTTGTAAGGCGAGCTAGCGTTTGTTTCCCAGTCCTAAATGGATTTGAATCACATGCAGTTTTTGGTCCTACGAGCAAGAGCTGTTTTCTCGTAAGCAAAGTCACTATTGCGCTCCCATTGCCATACACAGTTCAAATAGACCTCGCGTCTGTTCCCAGCAAGTACAGTGTATTGAACTGAAGAGGAGCTACTGTTCTTGTCAGTTTCCTAAGCAGAGTTGAACTAGATACGGCCCATGTGTTTAGGAAGCACAGTTCTTTTGTTCTGAGCAAGCTCAATGTTCGGACCCCATATGAACGACAGTAAAATAGATGACTGTTCTTTTCTCAAAAGCAGAGTGTGTTTTTGTAAGGCGAGCTAGCGTTTGTTTCCCAGTCCTAAATGGAGTTGAATCACATGCAGTTTTTGGTCCTATGAGCAAGAGTTGTTTTCTGGTAAAGAAAGTCACTATTGCGCTCCCTTTGCCATACACAGTGCAAATAGCACTCGCGTCTGTTCCAGCAAGTACAGTGCATTGGACTGAAGAATTGCTACTGTTCTTGTCATTTTCCTAAGCAGAGTTGAACTAGATATGGCCCATGTGTGTAGGAAGCACAGTTCTTTTTTTCTGAGCAAGCTCACTGTTCGGACCCCATAGGAAACACATTAGAGAAGAAGAGTGCTCTTTTCTCAAAAGCAGAGTGTGTTTCTTGTAAGGAGAGCTAGCGTTTGTTTCCCAGTCCTAAATGGAGTTGAATCACATGCAGTTTCTTGTCCTACGAGCAAGAGTTGTTTTCTGGTAAGAAGAGGCACTATTGCGCTCCCATTGTCATACACAGGGCAAATAGCACTGGCCTCTGTTCCCAGCATGTACAGTGTATTGGACTGAAGAGGATGTACTGTTCTTGTCAGTTTCCTAAGCAGAGTTGAACTAGATATGGCCCGTGTGTGTAGGAAGCACAGTTCTTTTGTTCTGAGCAAGCTCACTGTTCGGACCCCATAGGAAACACAGTAGAGTAGAAGAGTGCTCTATTCTCAAAAGCAGAGTGTGTGTCTTGTAAGGCGAGCTAGCGTTTGTTTCCCAGTCCTAAATGGAGTTGAGTCACATGCAGTTTTTGGTCCTATGAGCAAGAGTTGTTTTCTGGTAAAGAAAGTCACTATTGCGCTCCCACTTCCATACACAGTGCAAATAGCACTCGCGTCTGTTCAAAGCTAGTACAGTGTATTGGACTGAAGTGGAGCTACTGTTCTTGTCAGTTTGCTAAGCAGAGTTGAACTAGATATGGCCCCTGTGTGTAGGAAGCACAGTTCTATTGTTATGAGCAAGCTCACTGTTCGGACCCCATAGGAAACACAGTAGAGTAGAAGAGTGCTCTTTTCTCAAAAGCAGAGTGTGTTTCTAGTAAGGCAAGCTAGCGTTTATTTCCCAGTTATAAATGGAATTGAATCACATCCTGTTTTTGGTCCTACGAGCAAGAGTTGTTTTCTGGTAAGGAAAGTCACTATTGCATTCCCATTGCCATACACAGTACAAATAGCACTCTCGTCTGTTCCCAGCAAGTACAGTGTATTGGACTGAAGCGGAGCTACTGTTCTTGTCAATTTCCTAAGCAGAATTGAACTAGATATGGCCCCTGTGTGTAGGAAGCACAGTTCTTTTGTTCTGAGCAAGCTCACTGTTCGGGCCCCATAGGATACACAGTAGAGTAGAAGAGTGCTCTTTTCTCAAAAGCAGAGTGTGTTTCTTGTAAGGAGAGCTAGCATTTGTTTCCCAGTACTAAATGGAGTTGAATCACATCCAGTTTCTGGTCCTACGAGCAAGAGTTGTTTTCTGGTAAGAAAAGTCACTATTGCGCTCCCATTTCCATACACAGTGCAAATAGCACTCGCCTCTGTTCAAAGCTAGTACAGTGTATTGGACTGAAGCAGAGCTACTGTTCTTGTCAGTTTGCTAAGCAGAGTTGAACTAGATATGGCCCCTGTGTGTAGGAAGCACAGTTCTATTGTTCTGAGCAAGCTCACTGTTCGGACCCCATAGGAAACACAGTAGAGTAGAAGAGTGCTCTTTTCTCAAAAGCAGAGTGTGTTTCTAGTAAGGCGAGCTAGCGTTTATTTCCCAGTCCTAAATGGAGTTGAATCACTTCCAGTTTCTGGTCCTACGAGCAAGAGTTGTTTTCTGGTAAGAAGCGTCACTATTGCACTCCCATTTTCATACACAGGACAAATAGCACTGGCGTCTGTTCCCAGCATGTACAGGGTATTGGACTGAAGAGGATCTACTCTTCTTGTCAGTTTCCTAAGCAGAATTGAACTAGATATGGCCTTACTTGTAGGAAGCATAGTTCTTTTGTTCTGAGCAAACTCACTGTTCTGGCCCTATAGGAAACACAGTAGAGTTGAAGAGTGCTCTTTTCTGAAAAGCAGAGTGTGTTTCTTGTAAGGCGAGCTAGCGTTTGTTTCCCAGTCCTAAATGGAGTTGAATCACATGCAATTTTTGGTCCTACGAGCAAGAGTTGTTTTCTGGTAAGAAAAGTCACTATTGCACTCCCATTGCCATACACAGTGCAAAGAGCACTCGCGTCTGTTCCCAGCAAGTACAGTGTATTGGACTGAAGCGGAGCTACTGTTCTTGTCAGTTTCCTAAGCAGAGTTGAACTAGATATGGCCCGTGTGTGTAGGAAGCACAGTTCTTTTGTTCTGAGCAAGCTCACTGTTCGGACCCCATAGGAAACACAGTAGAGTAGAAGAGTGCTCTTTTCTCAAAAGCAGAGTGTGTTTCTTGTAAGGAGAGCTAGCGTTTGTTTCCCAGTCCTAAATGGAGTTGAATCACATGCAGTTTCTTGTCCTACAAGCAAGAGTTGTTTTCTGGTAAGAAGAGTCACTATTGCGCTCCCATTGTCATACACAGGACAAATAGCCCTGGCGTCTGTTCCCAGCATATACAGTGTATTGGACTGAAGAGGATCTACTGTTCTTGTCAGTTTCCTAAGCAGAATTGTACTAGATGTAGCCGTATTTGAAGGAAGCACAGTTCTTTTGTTCTGAGCAAACTCACTGTTCTGGCCCTATAGGAAACACCGTAGAGTAGAAGAGTGCTCTTTTCTCAAAAGCAGAGTGTGTTTCTTGTAAGGCGAGGTAGTGTTTGTTTCCCAGTCAGAAATGGAGTTGAATCCCATGCAGTTTCTGGTCCTAGGAGCAAGAGGTGTTTTCTGGTAAGGAAAGTCACTATTGCGCTCCCATTTACATACACAGTGCAAAGAGCACTCGCGTCTGTTCCCAGCAAGTACAGTGTATTGGACTGAAGAGGAGCTACTGTTCTTCTCAGTTTCCTAAGCAGAGTTGAACTACATATGGTCCGTGTGAGTAGGAAGCACAGTTCTTTTGTTCTGAGCAAGCTCACTGTTAGGACCCCAAAGGAAACACAGTACAGTAGAAGAGTGCTCTTTTCTCAAAAGCAGAGTGTGTTTCTTGTAAGGCGAGCTAGCGTTTGTTTCCCAGTCCTAAATGGAGCTGAATCACATGCAGTTTCTGGTCCTACGAGCAAGAGTTGTTTTCTGGTAAGGAAAGTCACTATTGCGCTCCCATTTCCATACACAGTGCAAATAGCACTCGCGTCTGTTCCCAGCAAGGACAGTGTATTGGACTGAAGAGGAGCTACTGTTCTTGTCAGTTTCCTAAGCAGAGTTGAACTAGATATGGCCCCTGTATGTAGGAAGCACTGTTCTTTTGTTCTGAGCAAGCTCAATGTTCGGACCCCATAGGAAACACAGTAGAGTAGAAGAGTGCTCTTTTCTCAAAAGCAGAGTGTGTTTCTTGAAATGCGAGCTAGCGTTCGTTTCCCAGTCCTAAATGGAGTTGAATCACATGCAGTTTCTTGTCCTATGAGCAAGAGTTGTTTTCTGGTAATAAGAGACACTATTGTGCTCCCATTGTCATACACAGGGCAAATAGCACTGGTGTCTGTTCCCAGAATTTACAGTGTATTGCACTGAACAGGAGCTACTGTTCTTTTCAGTTTCCTAAGCAGAATTGAACTAGATATGGCATTATTTGTATGAAGCACAGTTCTTTTGTTCTGAGCAATCTCACTGTTCTGGCCCTATAGGAAACACAGTAGAGTAGAAGAGTGCTCTTTTCTCAAAAGCAGAGTGTGTTTCTTGTAAGGCGAGCTAGCATTTGTTTCCCAGTCCTAAAAGGATTTGAATCACATGCAGTGTTTGGTCTTACGAGCAAGAGTTGTTTTCTGGTAAGGAAAGTCACTATTGAGCTCCCATTTCCATACTCAGTGCAAATAGCACTCGCGTCTGTTCCCAGCAAGTACAGTGTATTGGACTGAAGCGGAGCTTTGTTCTTGTCAGTTTCCTAAGCAGAGTTGAACTAGATATGGCCCCTGTGTGTAGGAAGCACAGTTCTTTTTTTCTGAGCAAGCTCACTATTCGGACCCCATAGGAAACAAATTAGAGTAGAAGAGTGCTCTTTTCTCAAAAGGAGAGTATGTTTCTTGTAACGCGAGATAGTGTTTGTTTTCCAGTCAAAAATGGAGTTGAATCCCATGCAGTTTCTGGTCCTACGAACAAGAGTTGTTTTCTGGTAAGAAGAGTCACTATTGCGCTCCCATTGTCGTACACAGGGCAAATAGCACTGGCGTCTGTTCCCAGCAAGTACAGTGTATTGGACTGAAGTGGAGCTACTGTTCTTGTCAGTTTCCTAAGCAGAGTTGAACTAGATATGGCCCCTGTGTGTAGGAAGCACAGTTCTTTTGTTCTAAGCAAGCTCAGTGTTCGGACCCCATAGAAAAGACATTAGAGTAGAAGAGTGCTCTTTTATGAAAAGCAGAGTATGTTCCTTATAAGGCGAGCTAGTGTTTGTTTCCCAGTCAGAAATGGAGTTGAATCCCATGCAATTTCTGGTCCTATGAGCAAGAGGTGTTTTCTGATAAGAAGAGTCACTATTGAGCTCCTATTGCCATACACAGTGCAAGTAGCACTCGCGTCTGTTCCCAGCTAGTACAGTGTATTGGACTGAAGAGGAGCTACCGTTCTTGTCAGTTTCCTAAGCAGAGTTGAACTACATATGGCCCGTGTGTGTAGGAAGCACTGTTCTTTTGTTCTGAGCAAGCTCACTCTTCGGACCCCATAGGAAACACAGTAGAGTAGAAGAGTGCTCTTTTCTCAAAAGCAGAGTGTGTTTCTTGTTACGTGAGCTAGCGTTTGTTTCCCAGTCCTAAATGGAGTTGAATCACATCCTGTTTTTGGTACTACTAGCAAGAGTTGTTTTCTGGTAAGGAAAGTCACTATTGCACTCCCATTGCCATACACAGTGCAAATAGCCGTCATGTCTGTTCCCAGCAAGTACAGTGTATTGGATTGAAGAGGAGCTGCTGTTCTTGTCAATTTCCTAAGCAGAGTTGAACTAGATATGGCCCCTGTGTGTAGGAAGCACAGTTCTTTTATTCTGAGCAAGCTCACTGTTCCGACCCCATAGGATACACAGTAGAGTAGAAGAGTGCTCTTTTCTCAAAAGCAGAGTGTGTTTCTTGTAAGGAGAGCTAGTGTTTGTTTCCCAGTCCTAAATGGAGTTGAATCACATACAATTTCTGGTCCTACGAGCAAGAGTTGTTTTCTGGTAAGAAGAGTGACTATTGTGCTCCCATTGTCATACAGAGGGCAAATAGCCCTGGCGTCTGTTCCCAGCATGTACAGTGTATTGGACTGAAGAGGATCTACTGTTCTTTTCAGTTTCCTAAGCAGAATTCTACTAGATATGGCCATATATGTAGGAAGCACATTTCTTTTGTTCTGAGCAAGCTCACTGTTCTGGCCCTATAGGAAACACAGTAGAGTAGAAGAGTGCTCTTTTCTCAAAAGCAGAGTGTGTTTTTTGTAAGGCGAGCTAGCGTTTGTTTCCCAGTCCTAAATGGAGTTGAATCACATGCAGTTTTTGGTCCTACGACCAAGAGTTTTTTCTGGTAAAGAAAGTCTCTATTGTGCTCCCATTTACATACACAGTGCAAATAGCACTCGCGTCTGTTCCCAGCAAGTATAGTGTATTGGACTGAAGCGGAGCTACTGTTCTTGTCAGTTTCCTAAGCAGAGTTGAACTAGATATGGCCCGTGTGTGTAGGAAGCACAGTTCTTTTGTTCTGAGCAAGCTCACTGTTCGGACCCCATAGGAAAAACAGTAGAGTAGAAGAGTGCTCTTTTCTCAAATCAGAGTGTGTTTCTTGTAAGGCGAGCTAGCGTTTGTATCCCAGTCCTAAATGGAGTTGAATCACATGCAGTTTCTTGTCCTACGAGCAAGAGTTATTTTCTGGTAAGAAGAGTCACTATTGTGCTCCCATTGTCATACATAGGGCAAATAGTACTGGCGTCTATTCCCAGCATGTACAGTGTATTGGACTGAAGAGGATCTACTGTTCTTTTCAGTTTCCTAAGCAAAACTGAACTAGATATGGCCGTATTTGTATGAAGCACAGTTCTTTTGTTCTGAGCAAGATCACTGTTCTGGTCCTTAGGAAACACAGTAGAGTAGAAGAGTGCTCTTTTCTCAAAAGCAGAGTGTGTTTCTTGTAAGGCGAGCTCGTGTTTGTTTCCCAGTCCTAAGTGGAGTTGAATCACATGCAGTTTTTGGTCCTACGAGCAAGAGTTGTTTTCTGGTAAGGAAAGTCACTATTGCGCTCCCAATGTCATACACAGGGCAAATAGCACTGGCGTCTGTTCCCAGCATGTACAGTGTATTGGACTGAAGTGGAGCTACTGTTCTTGTCAGTTTCCTAAGCAGAGTTGAAATAGATATGGCCCCTGTGTGTAGGAAGCACAGTACTTTTGTTCTGAGCAAGCTCACTGTTCGGACCCCATAGAAAAGACATTAGAGTAGAAGAGTGCTCTTTTCTCAAAAGCAGAGGGTGTTTCTTATAAGGCGAGCTAGTGTTTGTTTCCCAGTCAGAAATGGAGTTGAATCCCATGCAGTTTCTGGTCCTATGAGCAAGAGTTGTTTTCTGGTAATAAAGTCACTATTGCGCTCCCATTGCCATACACAGTGCAAATAGCACTCGCATCTGTTCCCAGCAAGTACAGTGTATTGGACTGAAGTGGAGCTACTGTTCTTGTCATTTTCCTAAGCGGAGTTGAACTAGATATGGCCCCTGTGTGTAGGAAGCACAGTTCTTTTGTTCTGAGCAAGCTCAGTGTTCGGACCCCATATGAACCACAGTAGAATAGAAGACTGCTCTTTTCGCAAAAGCAGAGTGTGTTTCTTGTAAGGCGAGCTAGCGTTTGTTTCCCAGTCCTAAATGGAGTTGAATCACATGCAGTTTTTGGTCCTACCAGCAAGAGTTGTTTCTGGTAAGGAAAGTCACTCTTGCGCTCCCTTTGCCATACACAGTACAAATAGCACTGGCGTCTGTTCCCAGCAAGTACAGTTTATTGAACTGAAGAGGAGCTACTGTTCTTGTCACTTTCCTAAGCAGAGTTGAATTAGATATGGCCCATGTGTATAGGAAGCACAGTTCTTTTGTACTCAGCAAGCTCACTGTTCGGACACAATATGAACCACAGTGAAATAGAAGACTGCTCTTTTCTCAAAAGCAGAGTGTGTTTCTTGTAAGGCGAGCTAGCGTTTGTTTCCCAGTCCTAAATGGAGTTCAATCTCATGCAGTTTTTGGTCCTACGAGCAAGAGTTGTTTACTCGTAAACAAAGTCACTATTGCGCTCCCATTGCCATACACGGTGCAAATAGCACTCGCGTCTGTTCCCAGCAAATACAGTGTATTGGACTGATGAGGAGCTACTGTTCTTGTCAGTTTCCTAAGCAGAGTTGAACTAGATATGTCCCGTGTGTGTAGGAAGCACAGTTCTTTTGTTCTGAGTAAGCTCAATGTTCGGACCCCATATGAACCACAGTAGAACAGAAGACTGCTCTTTTCTCAAAAGCAGAGTGTGTCTCGTGTAAGGCGAGCTAGCGTTTGTTTCCCAGTCCTAAATGGACTTGAATCACATGCAGTTTTTGGTCCTACGAGCAAGAGTTGTTTTCTCGTAATCAAAGTCACTATTGCGCTCCCATTGCCATACACAGTGCAAATAGCACTCGCGTCTGTTCCCAGCAAGTACAGTGTATTGGACTGAAGAAGAGCTACTGTTCTTGTCAGTATCCTAAGCAGAGTTGAACTAGATATGGCCCATGTGTGTAGGAAGCCCAGTCCTTTTGTTCTGAGCAAGCTCAATGTTCGGACCCCATATGAACCACAGTAGAATAGAAGACTGCTCTTTTCTCAAAAGCAGAGTGTGTTTCTTGTAAGGCGAGCTAGTGTTTGTTCCCCAGTCAGAAATGGAGTTGAATCCCATGCAGTTTTTGTTCCTACGAGGAAGAGGTGTTTTCTGATAAGAAGAGTCACTATTGCGCTCCTATTTCTATACACAGTACAAATAGGACTCTCGTCTGTTCCCAGCTAGTACAGTGTATTGGACTGAAGAGGAGCTACCGTTCTTGTCAGTTTCCTAAGCAGAGTTGAACTAGATATGGCCCGTGTGTGTAGGAAGCACAGTTCTTTTGTTCTGAGCAAGCTCACTGTTCGGACCCCATAGGAAACACAGTAGAGCAGAAGAGTGCTCTTTTTTCAAAAGCAGAATGTGTTTCTTGTAAGGCAAGCTAGCGTTTGTTTCCCAGTACTAAATGGAGTTGAATCACATGCAGTTTATTGTCCTACGAGCAAGAGTTGTTTTCTGGTAAGAAGAGTCACTATTGCGCTCCCATTCTCATACACAGGGCAAATAGCACTGGCGTCTCTTCCCAGCATGTACAGTGTATTGGACTGAAGAGCATCTACTGTTCTTTTCAGTTTCCTAAGCAGAATTGAACTAGATATGGCCGTATTTGTATGAAGCACAGTTCTTTTATTCTGAGCAAGCTCACTGTTCTGGTCCAATGGGAAACACAGTAGAGTAGAAGAGTGCTCTTTTCTCAAAAGCAGAGTGTGTTTCTTGTAAGGCGAGCTAGTGTTTGTGTCCCAGTCCTAAGTGGAGTTGAATCACATGCAGTTTTTGGTCCTACGAGCAAGAGTTGTTTTCTGGTAAGGAAAGTCACTATTGCGCTCTCATTTCCATACACAGTGCAAATACCACTCGCGTCTGTTCCCAGCAAGTACAGTGTATTGGACTGAAGGGGATCTACTCTTCTTGTCAGTTTCCTAAGCAGAGGTGAACTAGATATGGCCCCTGTGTGTAGGGAGCACAGTTCTTTGTTCTGAGCAAGCTCACTATTCGGACACCCCAGGAAACACATTAGATTAGAAGAGTCCTCTTTTCTCAAAAGGAGAGTGTGTTTCTTTTAATGCGTGCTAGTGTTTGTTTCCCAGTCAGAAATGGAGTTGAATCCCATGCATTTTCTGGTCCAACGAGCAAGAGTTGTTTTCTTGTAAGAAGAGTCACTATTGCGCTCCCATTGTCAAACACAGGGCAAATAGCACTGGCGTCTGTTCCCAGCAAGTACAGTGTATTGAACTGAAGAGGAGCTACTGTTCTTGTCAGTTTCCTAAGCAGAGTTGAACTAGATACGGCCCGTGTGTTTAGGAAGCACAGTTCTTTTGTTCTGAGCAAGCTCAATGTTCGGACCCCATATGAACTAGAGTAAAATAGAAGACTGTTCTTTTCTCAAAAGTAGAGTGTGTTTCTTGTAAGGCGAGCTAGCGTTTGTTTCCCAGTCCTAAATGGATTTGAATCACATGCAGTTTTTGGTCCTACGAGCAAGAGCTGTTTTCTCGTAAGCAAAGTCACTATTGCGCTCCCATTGCCATACACAGTGCAAATAGCCCTCGCGTCTGTTCCCAGCAAGTACAGTGTATTGAACTGAAGAGGAGCTACTGTTCTTGTCAGTTTCCTAAGCAGAGTTGAACTAGATACGGCCCGTGTGTTTAGGAAGCACAGTTCTTTTGTTCTGAGCAAGCTCAATGTTCGGACCCTATATGAACCACAGTAAAATAGAAGACTGTTCTTTTCTCAAAAGCAGAGTGTGTTTCTTGTAAGGCGAGCTAGCGTTTGTTTCCCAGTCCTAAATGGATTTGAATCACATGCAGTTTTTGGTCCTACGAGCAAGAGCTGTGTTCTCGTAAGCAAAGTCACTATTGCGCTCCCATTGCCATACACAGTTCAAATAGACCTCGCGTCTGTTCCCAGCAAGTACAGTGTATTGAACTGAAGAGGAGCTACTGTTCTTGTCAGTTTCCTAAGCAGAGTTGAACTAGATACGGCCCATGTGTTTAGGAAGCACAGTTCTTTTGTTCTGAGCAAGCTCAATGTTCGGACCCCATATGAACGACAGTAAAATAGATGACTGTTCTTTTCTCAAAAGCAGAGTGTGTTTTTGTAAGGCGAGCTAGCGTTTGTTTCCCAGTCCTAAATGGAGTTGAATCACATGCAGTTTTTGGTCCTATGAGCAAGAGTTGTTTTCTGGTAAAGAAAGTCACTATTGCGCTCCCTTTGCCATACACAGTGCAAATAGCACTCGCGTCTGTTCCAGCAAGTACAGTGCATTGGACTGAAGAATTGCTACTGTTCTTGTCATTTTCCTAAGCAGAGTTGAACTAGATATGGCCCATGTGTGTAGGAAGCACAGTTCTTTTTTTCTGAGCAAGCTCACTGTTCGGACCCCATAGGAAACACATTAGAGAAGAAGAGTGCTCTTTTCTCAAAAGCAGAGTGTGTTTCTTGTAAGGAGAGCTAGCGTTTGTTTCCCAGTCCTAAATGGAGTTGAATCACATGCAGTTTCTTGTCCTACGAGCAAGAGTTGTTTTCTGGTAAGAAGAGGCACTATTGCGCTCCCATTGTCATACACAGGGCAAATAGCACTGGCCTCTGTTCCCAGCATGTACAGTGTATTGGACTGAAGAGGATGTACTGTTCTTGTCAGTTTCCTAAGCAGAGTTGAACTAGATATGGCCCGTGTGTGTAGGAAGCACAGTTCTTTTGTTCTGAGCAAGCTCACTGTTCGGACCCCATAGGAAACACAGTAGAGTAGAAGAGTGCTCTATTCTCAAAAGCAGAGTGTGTGTCTTGTAAGGCGAGCTAGCGTTTGTTTCCCAGTCCTAAATGGAGTTGAGTCACATGCAGTTTTTGGTCCTATGAGCAAGAGTTGTTTTCTGGTAAAGAAAGTCACTATTGCGCTCCCACTTCCATACACAGTGCAAATAGCACTCGCGTCTGTTCAAAGCTAGTACAGTGTATTGGACTGAAGTGGAGCTACTGTTCTTGTCAGTTTGCTAAGCAGAGTTGAACTAGATATGGCCCCTGTGTGTAGGAAGCACAGTTCTATTGTTATGAGCAAGCTCACTGTTCGGACCCCATAGGAAACACAGTAGAGTAGAAGAGTGCTCTTTTCTCAAAAGCAGAGTGTGTTTCTAGTAAGGCAAGCTAGCGTTTATTTCCCAGTTATAAATGGAATTGAATCACATCCTGTTTTTGGTCCTACGAGCAAGAGTTGTTTTCTGGTAAGGAAAGTCACTATTGCATTCCCATTGCCATACACAGTACAAATAGCACTCTCGTCTGTTCCCAGCAAGTACAGTGTATTGGACTGAAGCGGAGCTACTGTTCTTGTCAATTTCCTAAGCAGAATTGAACTAGATATGGCCCCTGTGTGTAGGAAGCACAGTTCTTTTGTTCTGAGCAAGCTCACTGTTCGGGCCCCATAGGATACACAGTAGAGTAGAAGAGTGCTCTTTTCTCAAAAGCAGAGTGTGTTTCTTGTAAGGAGAGCTAGCATTTGTTTCCCAGTACTAAATGGAGTTGAATCACATCCAGTTTCTGGTCCTACGAGCAAGAGTTGTTTTCTGGTAAGAAAAGTCACTATTGCGCTCCCATTTCCATACACAGTGCAAATAGCACTCGCCTCTGTTCAAAGCTAGTACAGTGTATTGGACTGAAGCAGAGCTACTGTTCTTGTCAGTTTGCTAAGCAGAGTTGAACTAGATATGGCCCCTGTGTGTAGGAAGCACAGTTCTATTGTTCTGAGCAAGCTCACTGTTCGGACCCCATAGGAAACACAGTAGAGTAGAAGAGTGCTCTTTTCTCAAAAGCAGAGTGTGTTTCTAGTAAGGCGAGCTAGCGTTTATTTCCCAGTCCTAAATGGAGTTGAATCACTTCCAGTTTCTGGTCCTACGAGCAAGAGTTGTTTTCTGGTAAGAAGCGTCACTATTGCACTCCCATTTTCATACACAGGACAAATAGCACTGGCGTCTGTTCCCAGCATGTACAGGGT
>NW_026736130.1:0-83019 GCF_949786415.1 Peromyscus eremicus
CAGAGTTGAACTAGATATGCCCCGTGTGTAGGAATCACAGTTCTTTTATTTGAGCAAGCTCACTGTTCTGGCCCTTTAGGAGACACAGTACAGTAGAAGAGTGCTCTTTTCTCAAAAGCAGAGTGTGTTTCATGTAAGGTGAGCTAGTGTTTGTTTCCCAGTCCTAAATGGTGTTGAATCACATGCAGTTTCTGGTCCTAAGAGCAAGAGTTGTTTTCTGGTAAGAAGAGACACTATTGCGCTCCCATTGACATACACAGTGCAAATAGCACTGGCGTCTGTTCCCAGCAAGTACAGTATATTGGACTGAAGAGGAGGTACTGTTCTTGTCAGTTTCATAAGCAGAGTTGAACTATATATGGCCCATGTGTGTAAAAAGCACAGTTCTTTTGTTCTGAGCAAGCTCACTGTTCGGACTCCATAGGAAACACAGTAGAGTAGAAGAGTGCTCCTTTCTCAAAAGCCGAGTGTGTTTAGTGTAAGGCGACCTAGTGTTTGCTTCCCAGACCTAAATGGAGTTGATTCACATGCAGTTTCTGGTCCTACGAGCAAGAGTTGTTTTCTGGTAAGAAGAGTCACTATTGTGCTCCCTTTGCCATACTCAGGGCAAATGGCACTCGCGTCTGTTTCCAGGATGTACAGAGTATTAGACAGAAGAGGAGCTACTGTTCTTGTCAGTTTCCTAAGCAAACTTGAAATAGATATGGCCCGTGTGTGTAGAAAGTACACTTCTTTTGTTCTGAGCAAGCTCACTGTTCTGGCCGTATAGGAAACACAGTAGAGTAGAAGAGTGCTCTATTCTCAAAAGCAGAGTGTGTTTCTTGTAAGGCGAGCTAGTGTTTGTTTCCCAGTCAGAAACGGAGTTGAATCCCATGCAGTTTCTGGTCCTACGAGCAAGAGTTGTTTTCTGGTAAGAAGAGTCACTATTGCGCTCCCATTGCCATACACAGTGCAAATAGCACTCGCGACTGCTCCCAGCATGTACAGTGTATTGGACTGAAGAGGAGCTACTGTTCTTGTCAGTTTCCTAAGCAGAGTGGAACTAGATATAGCCCGTGTGTGTAGGAAGCACAGTTCTTTTGTTCTGAGGAAGCTCACTGTTCTGGCCCTATAGGAAACACAGTAGAGTAGAAGAGTGCTCTTTTCTCAAAAGCAGAGTGTGTTTCATGAAAGGTGAGCTAGCGTTTTTTTCCCAGTCCTAAATATAGTTGAATCACATGCAGTTTCTGGACATACGAGCAAGAGTTGTTTTCTGGTAAGAAGACTCACTATTGTGCTACCATTGCCATACACAGTGCAAATAGCAGTCGCGTCTGTTCCAAGCAAGTACAGTGTATTGTACAGAAGAGGAGATACTGTTCTTGTCAGGTTCCTAAGCAGAGTTGAACTAGATATGTCCCGTGTGTGTAGGAAGCACAGTTCTTTTGTTCTGAGCAAGCTCACAGTTCTGGGCCCATAGGAAACACAGTAGAGTAGAAGAGTGCTCTTTTCTCAAAAGCAGAGTGTGTTTCTTGTAAGGAGAGCTAGCGTTTGTTTTTCAGTTCTAAAAGGAGTTCAATCCCATGCAGTTTCTGGTCCTACGAGCAAGAGTTTTTTTCTGGTAAGAAGAGTCACTATTATGCTCCCATTGCCATACACAGGGCAAATAGCACTCGCGTCTGCTCACAGCAAGTACAGTGTATTGGAATGAAGAGGAGCTGCTGTTCTTGTCAGTTTCCTAAGCAAAGCTGAACTAGATATAGCCCGTGTGTGTAGGAAGCACAGTTCTTTTGTTCTGAGCAAGCTCACTGTTCTCGCCCTATAGGAAACACAGTAGAGTAGAAGAGTGCTCTTTTCTCAAAAGCAGAGTGTGTTTTTGTAAGGTGAGCTAGT
Source organism: Peromyscus eremicus (assembly GCF_949786415.1). NCBI lineage: Eukaryota > Metazoa > Chordata > Mammalia > Rodentia > Cricetidae > Peromyscus > Peromyscus eremicus. The sequence goes on from NW_026736130.1 coordinate 1,873, forward strand.
GTTTGTTTCACAGTTCTAAATGGAGTTGAATCACATTCAGTTTTTGGTCCTATGAGCAAGGGATGTTTTCTGGTAAAGAAAGTCACTACTGTGTTCCCTTTGCCATACACAGTGCAAATAGCACTGGCGTCTGTTACCAGCAAGTACAGTGTATTGGACTGAAGAGAGGCTACTGTTCTTGTCAGTTTCCTAAACAGAGTTGAACTAGATATGCCCCGTGTGTAGGAATCACAGTTCTTTTATTTGAGCAAGCTCACTGTTCTGGCCCTATAGGAAACACAGTAGAGTAGAAGAGTGCTCTTTTTTCAAAAGCAGAGCGTGTTTCATGTAAGGTGAGCTAGCGTTTGTTTCCCAGTCCTAAATGGAGTTGAATCACATGCAGTTTCTGGTCCTAAGAGCAAGAGTTGTTTTCTGGTAAGAAGAGTCACTATTGCGCTCCCATTGACATACACAGTGCAAATAGCACTGGCATCTGTTCCCAGCAAGTACAGTGTATTGGACTGAAGAGAAGATACTGTTCTTGTCAGTTTCATAAGCAGAGTTGAACTAGATATGGCCCATGTGTTTAAAAAGCACAGGTCTTTTGTTCTGAGCAAGCTCACTGTTCGGACCCCATAGGAAACACAGTAGAGTAGAAGAGTGCTCCTTTCTCAAAAGGCGAGTGTGTTTAGTGTAAGGCGACCTAGTGTTTGCTTCCCAGCCCTAAATGGAGTTGATTCACATGCAGTTTCTGGTCCTACGAGAAAGAGTTGTTTTCTGGTAAGAAGAGTCACTATTGTGCTCCCTTTGCCATACTCAGGGCAAATGGCACTCGCGTCAGTTCCCAGGATGTACAGTGTATTGGACTGAAGAGGATCTCCTGTTCTTGTCAGTTTCCTAAGCAAACTTGAAATAGATATGGCCCGTGTGTGTAGAAAGTACACTTCTTTTGTTCTGAGCAAGCTCACTGTTCTGGCCCTATAGGAAACACAGTAGAGTAGAAGAGTGCTCTTTTCTCAAAAGCAGAATGTGTTTCTTGTAAGGCGAGCTAGCATTTGTTTCCCAGTCCTAAATGGAGTTAAATCACATGCAGTTTCTGGTCCTAGGAGCAAGAGTTGTTTTATGGTAAGAAGAGTCACTATTGCGCTCCCATTGTCATACACAAGGCAAATAGCACTGGCGTCTGTTCCCAGCATGTACAGTGTATTGGACTGAAGAGGATCTACTGTTCTTGTCAGTTTCCTAAGCAGAGTTTAACTAGATATGGCCCGTTTGTGTAGGAAGCACAGTTCTTTTGTTCTGAGGAAGCTCACTGTTCTGGCCCTATAGGAAACACAGTAGAGTAGAAGAGTGCTCTTTTCTCAAAAGCAGAGTGTGTTTGTTGTAAGGCAAACTAGCGTTTGTTTCCCAGTCCTAAATGGAGTTGAATCACATGCAGTTTCTGGTCCTATGAGCAAGAGTTGTTTTCTGGTAAGGAAAGTCACTATTGTGCTCCTTTTGCAATACACAGTGCAAATAGCACTCGCGTCTGTTCCCAGCAAGTACAGTGCATTGGACTGAAGAAGACTACGGTTCTTGTCAGTTTCCTAAGGAGAGATGAACTAGATATGTCCCGTGTGTGTAGGAAGCACAGTTCTTTTGTTCTGAGCAAGCTCACTGTTCTGGCCTTATAGGAAACACAGTAGAGTAGAAGAGTGCTCTTTTCTCAAAAGCAGAGTGTGTTTCTTGAAAGGTGAACTAGCGTTTTTTTCCCAGTCCTAAATATAGTTGAATCACATGCAGTTTCTGGACGTACGAGCAAGAGTTGTTTTCTGGTAAGAAAAGTCACTATTGTGCTCCCATTGCATTACGCAGTGCAAATAGCACTGGCGTCTGTTCCCAGCAAGTACAGTGTATTGGACTGAAGAGGAGCTACGGTTCTTGTCAGTTTCCTAAGCAGAGTTGAACTAGATATGGCCCGTGTGTGTAGGAAGCACAGTTCTTTTGTTCTGAGCAAGCTCACTGTTCAGACACCAGAGGAAACACAGTAGAGTAGAAGAGGGCTCTTTCTCAAAAGCAGAGGGTGTTTCTTGTATGGCGTGCTAGTGTTTATTTCCCAGTGCTAAAAGGAGTTGAATCACATGCTGTTTTTGGTCCTACCAGGAAGAGTTGTTTTCTGGTAAGAAGAGTCACAATTGCGCTTCCATTGTCACACCCAGTGCAAATTACACTCGCATCTGTTCCCAGCAAGTACAGTGTATTGGACAGAAGAGGGGATACTGTTCTTGTCAGTGCTAAGCAGAGTTAAACTAGATATGGCCCGTGTGTGTAGGAAGCACAGTTCTTTTGTTCTGAGCAAGCTCACTGTTCTGGCCCTAAGGGAAACAGAGTAGAGTAGAAGAGTGCTCTTTTCTCAAAAGCAGAGTGTGTTTCTTGTAAGGCGAGCTAGCCTTTGTTTCGCAGTCCTAAATGGAGTTGAATCACATGCAGTTTCTGGTCCTACGAGCAAGAGTTGTTTTCTGGTAAGAAGAGTCACTATTGTGCTACCATTGCCATACACAGTGCAAATAGCAGTCGCGTCTGTTCCCAGCAAGTACAGTGTATTGTACAGAAGAGGAGATACTGTTCTTGTCAATTTCCTAAGCAGAGTTGAACTAGATATGGCCCGTGTGTGTAGGAAGCACAGTTCTTTTGTTCTGAGCAAGCTCACAGTTCTGGGCCTATAGGAAACACAGTAGAGTAGAAGAGTGCTCTTTTCTCAAAAGCAGAGTGTGTTTCTTGTAAGGCGAGCTAGCATTTGTTTTTCACTTCTAAAAGGAGTTCAATCCCATGCAGTTTCTGGTCCTACGAGCAAGAGTTGTTTTCTGGTAAGAAGAGTCACTATTGCGCTCCCATTGCCATACACAGTACAAATAGCACTCGCGACTGCTCCCAGCATGTACAGTGTATTGGACTGAAGAGCAGCTACTGTTCTTGTCAGTTTCCTAAGCAGAGTGGAACTAGATATAGCCCGTGTGTGTAGGAAGCACAGTTCTTTTGTTCTGAGCAAGCTCACTGTTCTGGCCCTATAGGAAACACAGTAGAGTAGAAGAGTGCTCTTTTCTCAAAAGCAGAGTGTGTTTCTTGAAAGGTGAGCTAGCGTTTTTTTCCCAGTCCTAAATATAGTTGAATCACATGCAGTTTCTGGACGTACGAGCAAGAGTTGTTTTCTGGTAAGAAAAGTCACTATTGTGCTCCCATTGCATTACACAGTGCAAATAGCACTGGCGTCTGTTCCCAGCAAGTACAGTGTATTGGACTGAAGAGGAGCTACTGTTCTTGTCAGTTTCCTAAGCAGAGTTGAACTAGATATGGCCCGTGTGTGTAGGAAGCACAGTTCTTTTGTTCTGAGCAAGCTCACTGTTCGGACACCAGAGGAAACACAGTAGAGTAGAAGAGGGCTCTTTCTCAAAAGCAGAGGGTGTTTCTTGTATGGCGAGCTAGTGTTTGTTTCCCAGTGCTAAAAGGAGTTGAATCACATGCAGTTTCTGGTCCTATGAGCAAGAGTTGTTTTCTGGTAAGGAAAGTCACTATTGTGCTCCTTTTGCCATACACAGTGCAAATAGCACTCGCGTCTGTTCCCAGCAAGTACAGTGCATTGGACTGAAGAGGAGCTACGGTTCTTGTCAGTTTCTAAGGAGAGATGAACTAGATATGTCCCGTGTGTGTAGGAAGCCCAGTTCTTTTGTTCTGAGCAAGCTCACTGTTCTGGCCCTATAGGAAACACAGTAGAGTAGAAGAGTGCTCTTTTCTCAGAAGCAGAGTGTGTTTCTTGTAAGGCGAGCTAGCGTTTGTAACCAGTCCTAAAAGGAGTTGAATCACATGAAGTTTCTGTTCCTAGGAGCAAGAGTTGTTTTCTGGTAAGAAGAGTCACTATTGCGCTCCCATTGCCATACACAGTGCAAATAGCACTGGCGTCTGTTCCCAGCAATTACAGAGTATTGGACAGAAGAGGAGCTACTGTTTTTGTCAGTTTCCTATGCAGAGTTGAACTAGATATGGCCCGTGTGTGTGAAGCACAGTTCTTTGGTCTGAGCAAGCTCACTTTTCGGACCCCATAGGAAACACAGTAGAGTAGAAGAGTGCTCTATTCTCAAAAGCAGAGTGTGTTTCTTGTAAGGCGAGCTAGCGTTTGTTTCCCAGTCAGAAACGGAGTTGAATCACATGCAGTTTCTGGTCCTACGAGCAAGAGTTGTTTTCTGGTAAGAAGACTCACTATTGTGCTACCATTGCCTTACACAGTGCAAATAGCAGTCGCGTCTGTTCCAAGCAAGTACAGTGTATTGTACAGAAGAGGAGATACTGTTCTTGTCAGTTTCCTAAGCAGAGTTGAACTAGATATGGCCCGTGTGTGTAGGAAGCACAGTTCTTTTGTTCTGAGCAAGCTCACAGTTCTGGCCCTATAGGAAACACAGTAGAGTAGAAGAGTGCTCTTTTCTCAAAAGCAGAGTGTTTTTCTTGTAAGGCGAGCTAGCGTTTGTTTTTCAGTTCTAAAAGGAGTTCAATCTCATGCAGTTTCTGGTCCTACGAGCAAGAGTTTTTTTCTGGTAAGAAGAGTCACTATTGCGCTCCCATTGCCATACACAGGGCAAATAGCACTCGCGTCTGCTCACAGCAAGTACAGTGTATTGGAATGAAGAGGAGCTGCTGTTCTGGTCAGTTTCCTAAGCAGAGCTGAACTAGATATAGCCGTGTGTGTAGGAAGCACAGTTCTTTTGTTCTGAGCAAGCTCACTGTTCTGGCCCTATAGGAAACACAGTAGAGTAGAAGAGTGCTCTTTTCTCAAAAGCAGAGTGTGTTTTTGTAAGGCGAGCTAGTGTTTGTTTCACAGTTCAAAATGGAGTTGAATCACATTCAGTTTTTGGTCCTATGAGCAAGGGATGTTTTCTGGTAAAGAAAGTCATACTGTGTTCCCTTTGCCATACAGTGCAAATAGCACTGGCGTCTGTTCCCAGCAAGTACAGTGTATTGGACTGAAGAGAGGCTACTGTTCTTGTCAGTTTCCTAAACAGAGTTGAACTAGATATGGCCCGTGTGTAGGAATCACAGTTCTTTTATTTGAGGAAGCTCACTGTTCTGGCCCTTTAGGAGACACAGTACAGTAGAAGAGTGCTGTTTTCTCAAAAGCAGAGTGTGTTTCACGTAAGGTGAGCTAGCGTTTGTTTCCCAGTCCTAAATGGAGTTGAATCACATGCAGTTTCTGGTCCTAAGAGCAAGAGTTGTTTTCTGGTAAGAAGAGTCACTATTGCGCTCCCATTGACATACACAGTGCAAATAGCACTGGCGTCTGTTCCCAGCAAGTACAGTGTATTGGACTGAAGAGGAGATACTGTTCTTGTCAGTTTCATAAGCAGAGTTGAACTAGATATGGCCCATGTGTGTAAAAAGCACAGTTCTTTTGTTCTGAGCAAGCTCACTGTTCTGGCCCTATAGGAAACACAGTAGAGTAGAAGAGTGCTCCTTTCTCAAAAGCCGAGTGTGTTTAGTGTAAGGCGACCTAGTGTTTGCTTCCCAGTCCTAAATGGAGTTGAATCACATGCAGTTTCTGGTCCTACGAGCAAGAGTTGTTTTCTGGTAAGAAGAGTCACTATTGTGCTCCCTTTGCCATACTCAGGGCAAATGGCACTCGCGTCTTTTCCCAGGATGTACAGTGTATTGGACTAAAGAGGATCTACTGTTCTTGTCAGTTTCCTAAGCAAACTTGAAATAGATATGGCCCGTGTGTGTAGAAAGTACAGTTCTTTTGTTCTGAGCAAGCTCACTGTTCTGGCCCTATAGGAAACACAGTATAGTAGAAGAGTGCTCTTTTCTCAAAAGCAGAATGTGTTTCTTGTAAGGCGAGCTAGCATTTGTTTCCCAGTCCTAAATGGAGTTAAATCACAGGCAGTTTCTGGTCCTAGGAGCAAGAGTTGTTTTCTGGTAAGAAGAGTCACTATTGCGCTCCCATTGCCATACACAGTGCAAATAGCACTGGCGTCTGTTCCCAGCAAGTACAGAGTATCGGACAGAAGAGGAGCTACTGTTCTTGTCAGTTTCCTAAGCAGAGTTGAACTAGATATGGCCCGTGGGTGTGAAGCCCAGTTCTTTTGTTCTGAGCAAGCTCAATTTTCGGACCCCATAGGAAACACAGTAGAGTAGAAGAGTGCTCTTTTCTCAAAAGGAGAGTGTGTTTCTTGTAAGGCTAGCTAGTGTTTGTTTCCCAGTCAGAAACGGAGTTGAATGCCATGCAGTTTCTGGTCTTACGAGCAAGAGTTGTTTTCTGGTAATAAGAGTCACTATTGCCCTCCCATTGCCATACACAGTGCAAATAGCACTCGCTTCTGCTCCCAGCATGTACAGTGTATTGGACTGAAGAGGAGCTACTGTTCTTGTCAGTTTCCTAAGCAGAGTTGAACTAGATATAGCCCGTGTGTGTAGGAAGCACAGTTCTTTTGTTCTGAGCAAGCTCACTGTTCTGGCCCTATAGGAAACACAGTAGAGTAGAAGAGTGCTCTTTTCTCAAAAGCAGAGTGTGTTTCTTGAAAGGTGAGCTAGCATTTTTTTCCCAGTCCTAAATATAGTTGAATCACATGCAGTTTCTGGACATACGAGCAAGAGTTGTTTTCTGGTAAGAAAAGTCACTATTGTGCTCCCATTGCATTACGCAGTGCAAATAGCACTGGCATCTGTTCCCAGCAAGTACAGTGTATTGGACTGAAGAGGAGCTACTGTTCTTGTCAGTTTCCTAAGCAGAGTTGAACTAGATATGTCCCGTGTGTGTAGGAAGCACAGTTCTTTTGTTCTGAGCAAGCTCACTGTTCGGACACCATAGGAAACACAGTAGAGTAGATGAGGGCTCTTTTCTCAAAAGCAGAGTGTGTTTCTTGTAAGGCGAGCTAGTGTTTGTTTCCCAGTGCTAAAAGGAGTTGAATCACATGCAGTTTTTGGTCCTACCAGCAAGAGTTGTTTTCTGGTAAGAAGAGTCACTTTTGTGCTCCTATTGCCATACACAGGGCAAATAGCACTCGACTCTGTTCCCAGCAAGTACAGTGTATTGGACTGAAGAGGAGCTACTGTTCTTGTCAGTTTCCTAATCAGAGTTGAACTAGATATGTCCCGTGTGTTTAGGAAGCACAGTTCTTTTGTTCTGAGAAAGCTCACTGTTCTGGCCCTATAAGAAACAAAGTAGAGTAGAAGAGTGCTCTTTTCTCAAAAGCAGAGTGTGTTTCTTGTAAGGTGATCTAGCGTTTGTTTCCAAGTCCTAAATGGATTTGAATCACATGCAGTTTCTGGTCCTACAAGCAAGAGTTGTTTTCTGGTAAGAAGAGTCACTATTGCCCTCCCATTGTCATACACAGGGCAAATAGCATTGAGTCTGTTCCCAGCATGTACAGTGTATTTGACTGAATAGGATCTACTGTTTTTGTCAGTTTCCTAAGCAGAATTGAACTAGATACGGCCATGTGTGTAGAAAGCACATTCTTTTGTTCTCAGCATGCTCACTCTTCTGGCCTATAGGAAATACAGTATAGTAGAAGAGTGCTCGTTTCTCAAAAGCAGAGTGTGTTTCTTGTAAGGCGAGCTAACGTTTGTTTCCCAGTCCTAATTGGAATTGAATCACATGCAGTTTCTGGTCCTACAATCAAGAGTTGTTTTCTGGTAAGAAGTGTCACTATTGTGCTTCCATTGCCATACCCAGTGCAAATAGCACTCGCGTCTGTTCCCAGCAAGTACAGCGTATTGGACAGAAGAGGAGCTACTGTTCTTGTCAGTTTCCTAAGCAGAATTGAACTAGATATGGCCCGTGAGTGTAGAAAGCACAGTTCTTTTGTCCTGAGTAAGCTCACTGTTCGGACCCATAGGAAACACAGTAGAGTTGAAGAGTGCTCTTTTCTCAAAAGCAGAGTGTGTTTCTTGTAAGGCGAGCTAGCGTTTGTTTCCCAGTCCTAAATGGAGTTGAATCACATGCAGTTTCTGATCCTAGGAGCAAGAGTTGTTTTCTGGTAAGAAGAGTCACTATTGCGCTCCCATTGTCATACACAGGGCAAACAGCACTGGCGTCTGTTCCCAGCATATACAGTGTATTGGACTGAAGAGGATCTACTGTTCTTGTCAGTTTCCTAAGCAGAGTTGAACTAGATATGGCCCGTGTGTGTGAAGCACAGTTCTTTGGTCTGAGCAAGCTCACTTTTCGGACACCATAGGAAACACAGTAGAGTAGAAGAGTGCTCTATTCTCAAAAGCAAAGTGTGTTTCTTGTAAGGCGAGCTAGTGTTTGTTTCCCAGTCAGAAACGGAGTTGAATCCCATGCAGTTTCTGGTCCTACGAGCAAGAGTTGTTTTCTGGTAAGAAGAGTCACTATTGCGCTCCCATTGCCATACACAGTGCAAATAGCACTCGCGCCTGCTCCCAGCATGTACAGTGTATTGGACTGAAGAGGAGCTACTGTTCTTGTCAGTTTCCTAAGCAGAGTGGAACTAGATATAGCCCGTGTGTGTAGGAAGCACAGTTCTTTTGTTCTGAGCAAGCTCACTGTTCTGGCCCTATAGGAAACACAGTAGAGTAGAAGAGTGCTCTTTTCTCAAAAGCAGAGTGTGTTTCTTGAAAGGTGAGCTAGCGTTTTTTTCCCAGTCCTAAATATAGTTGAATCACATGCAGTTTCTGGACATACGAGCAAGAGTTGTTTTCTGGTAAGAAAAGTCACTATTGTGCTCCCATTGCATTATGCAGTGCAAATAGCACTGGCGTCTGTTCCCAGCAAGTACAGTGTATTGGACTGAAGAGGATCTACTGTTCTTGTCAGTTTCCTAAGCAGAGTTGAACTAGATATGGCCCGTGTGTGTAGGAAGCACAGTTCTTTTGTTCTGAGCAAGCTCACTGTTCTGGCCCTATAAGAAACAAAGTAGAGTAGAAGAGTGCCCTTTTCTCAAAAGCAGAGTGTGTTTCTTGTAAGGTGATCTAGCGTTTGTTTCCAATCCTAAATGGATTTGAATCACATGCAGTTTCTGGTCCTACAAGCAAGAGTTGTTTTCTGGTAAGAAGAGTCACTATTGCCCTCCCATTGTCATACACAGGGCAAATAGCATTGGCGTCTGTTCCCAGCATGTACAGTGTATTTGACTGAAGAGGATCTACTGTTTTTGTCAGTTTCCTAAGCAGAATTGAACTAGATACGGCCATGTGTGTAGAAAGCACATTCTTTTGTTCTCAGCATGCTCACTCTTCTGGCCTATAGGAAACACAGTATAGTAGAAGAGTGCTCTTTTCTCAAAAGCAGAGTGTGTTTCTTGTAAGGCGAGCTAACGTTTGTTTCCCAGTCCTAATTGGAATTGAATCACATGCAGTTTCTGGTCCTACGATCAAGAGTTGTTTTCTGGTAAGAAGTGTCACTATTGTGCTTCCATTGCCATACCCAGTGCAAATAGCACTCGCGTCTGTTCCCAGGAAGTACAGCGTATTGGACAGAAGAGGAGCTACTGTTCTTGTCAGTTTCCTAAGCAGAATTGAACTAGATATGGCCCGTGATTGTAGAAAGCACAGTTCTTTTGTCCTGAGCAAGCTCACTGTTCGGACCCATAGGAAACACAGTAGAGTAGAAGAGTGCTCTTTTCTCAAAAGCAGAGTGTGTTTCTTGAAAGGTGAGCTAGCATTTTTTTTCCCAGTCCTAAATATAGCTGAATCACATGCAGTTTCTGGACATACGAGCAAGAGTTGTTTTCTGGTAAGAAAAGTCACTATTGTGCTCCCATTGCATTACGCAGTGCAAATAGCACTGGCGTCTGTTCCCAGCAAGTACAGTGTATTGGACTGAAGAGGAGCTACTGTTCTTGTCAGTTTCCTAATCAGAGTTGAACTAGATATGGCCCGTGTGTGTAGGAAGCACAGTTCTTTTGTTCTGAGCAAGCTCATTGTTCGGACACCATAGGAAACACAGTAGAGTAGATGAGGGCTCTTTTCTCAAAAGCAGAGTGTGTTTCTTGTAAGGCGAGCTAGTGTTTGTTTCCCAGTGCTAAAAGGAGTTGAATCACATGCAGTTTTTGGTCCTACCAGCAAGAGTTGTTTTCTGGTAAGTAGAGTTACTTTTGCGCTCCCATTGCCATACACAGGGCAAATAGCACTCGACTCTGTTCCCAGCAAGTACAGTGTATTGGACTGAAGAGGAGCTACTGTTCTTGTCAGTTTCCTAATCAGAGTTGAACTAGATATGTCCCGTGTGTTTAGGAAGCACAGTTCTTTTGTTCTGAGAAAGCTCACTGTTCTGGTCCTATAAGAAACAAAGTAGAGTAGAAGAGTGCTCTTTTCTCAAAAGCAGAGTGTGTTTCTTGTAAGGTGATCTAGCGTTTGTTTCCAATCCTAAATGGATTTGAATCACATGCAGTTTCTGGTCCTACAAGCAAGAGTTGTTTTCTGGTAAGAAGAGTCACTATTGCCCTCCCATTGTCATACACAGGGCAAATAGCATTGAGTCTGTTCCCAGCATGTACAGTGTATTTGACTGAATAGGATCTACTGTTTTTGTCAGTTTCCTAAGCAGAATTGAACTAGATACGGCCATGTGTGTAGAAAGCACATTCTTTTGTTCTCAGCATGCTCACTCTTCTGGCCTATAGGAAACACAGTATAGTAGAAGAGTGCTCTTTTCTCAAAAGCAGAGTGTGTTTCTTGTAAGGCGAGCTAACGTTTGTTTCCCAGTCCTAATTGGAATTGAATCACATGCAGTTTCTGGTCCTACAATCAAGAGTTGTTTTCTGGTAAGAAGTGTCACTATTGTGCTTCCATTGCCATACCCAGTGCAAATAGCACTCGCGTCTGTTCCCAGCAAGTACAGCGTATTGGACAGAAGAGGAGCTACTGTTCTTGTCAGTTTCCTAAGCAGAATTGAACTAGATATGGCCCGTGAGTGTAGAAAGCACAGTTCTTTTGTCCTGAGCAAGCTCACTGTTCGGACCCATAGGAAACACAGTAGAGTAGAAGAGTGCTCTTTTCTCAAAAGCAGAGTGTGTTTCTTGTAAGGCGAGCTAGCGTTTCTTTCCCAGTCCTAAATGGATTTGAATCACATGCAGTTTCTGGTCCTACAAGCAAGAGTATTTTCTGGTACGAAGAGTCACTATTGCGCTACCATTGTCATACACAGGGCAAATAGCACTGGCATTTGTTCCCAGCATGTACAGTGTATTGGACTGAAGAGGATCTATTGTTCTTGTCAGGTTCCTAAGCAGAGTTGAACTAGATATGGCCCGTGTGTGTATGAAGCACATTTCTTTTATTCTGAGCATGCTCACTGTTCTGGCCCTATAGGAAACACAGTAGAGTAGAAGAGTGCTCTTTTCCCAAAAGCAGAGTGTGTTTCTTGTAAGGCAAGCTAGCATTTGTTTCCCAGTCCTAAATGGAGTTGAATCACATGCAGTTTCTGGTCCTACGAGCAAGAGTTGTTTTCTGGTAAAAAGAGTCACTATTGCGCTCCCAATGCCGTACACAGTGCAAATAGCACTCGCGTCTGTTCCCAGGAAGTACAGTGTATTGGACTGAAGACGAGCTACTATTCTTGTCAGTTTCCTAAGCAGAGTTGAACTAGATATGGCCAGTGTGTGCAGGAAGCACAGTTCTTTTGTTCTGAGCAAGCTCACTGTTCTGGCCCTATAGGAAACACAGTAGAGTAGAAGACTGCTCTTTTCTCAAAAGCAGAGTATGTTTCTTGTTAGGCGAGCTGGTGTTTGTTTCCCAGTCCTAAATGGAGTTGAGTCACATGCAGTTTTTGGTCCTACGTGCAAGAGTTGTTTTCTGGTAACGAAAGTCACTATTGTGCTCCCATTGCCAAACACAGTGCAAATAGCACTCGCATCTGTTCCCAGCAAGTACAGTGTATTGGACTGAAGAGGAGCTACTGTTCTTGTCAGTTTCCTAAGCAGGATTGAACTGGATATGGCCATTTGTGTAGGAAGCACAGTTCTTTTGTTCTGAGCAATCTCACTGTACTGGCCCTATAGGAAACACAGTAGAGTAGAAGAGTGCTCTTTTCTCAAAAGCAGAGTGTGTTTCTTGTAAGGCGAGCTAGCATTTGTTTCCCAGTCCTAAATGGAGTTGAATCACATGAAGTGTCTGGTCTTACGAGCAAGAGTTGTTTTCTGGTAAGGAAAGTCACTATTGCGCTCCGTTGACATACACAGTGCAAATAACACTCGCGTCTCTTTCCAGCAAGTACAGTGTATTGGACTGAAGAGGAGCTACTGTTCTTGTCAGTTTCCTAAGCAGAATTGAACTAGATATGGCCCGTGTGTATGAAGCACATTTCTTTTGTTCTGATCAAGCTCACTGTTCTGGCCCTATAGGAAACACAGTAGAGTACAAGAGTGCTCTTTTCTCAAAAGCAGAGTGTGTTTCTTGTAAGTCGAGATAGCATTTGTTTCCCAGTCCTAAATGGAGTTGAATCACATGCAGTTTCTGGTCCTACGTGCAAGAGTTGTTTTCTGGTAACGAAAGTCACTATTGTGCTCCCATTGCCAAACACAGTGCAAATAGCACTTCGTGTGTGTCCAGCAAGTACAGTGTATTGGACTGAAGAGGAGCTACTGTTCTTGTCAGTTTCCTAAGCAGAGTTGAACTAGATATGGCCCGTGTGCGTAGGAAGCACAGTTCTTTTGTTCTGAGCAAGCTCACTGTTCTGGCCCAATAGGAAACACAGTAGAGTAGAAGAGTGCTCTTTTCTCAAAAGCAGAGTATGTTTCTTGTTAGGCGAGCTGGTGTTTGTTTCCCAGTCCTAAATGGAGTTGAATCACATGCAGTTTTTGGTCCTACGTGCAAGAGTTGTTTTCTGGTAACGAAAGTCACTATTGTGCTCCCATTGCCAAACACAGTGCAAATAGCACTCGCATCTGTTCCCAGCAAGTACAGTGTATTGGACTGAAGAGGAGCTACTGTTCTTGTCAGTTTCCTAAGCAGGATTGAACTGGATATGGCCCTTTGTGTAGGAAGCACAGTTCTTTTGTTCTGAGCAAGCTCACTGTACTGGCCCTATAGGAAACACAGTAGAGTAGAAGAGTGCTCTTTTCTCAAAAGCAGAGTGTGTTTCTTGTAAGGCGAGCCAGCGTTTGTTTCCCAGTCCTAAATGGAGTTGAATCACATGCAGTTTTTGGTCCTACGAGCAAGAGTTGTTTTCTGGTAAGGAAAGTCACTATTGCGCTCCCGTTGACATACACAGTTCAAATAGCACTCGCGTCTGTTTCCAGCAAGTACAGTGTATTGGACTGAAGAGGAGCTACTGTTCTTGTCAGTTTCCTAAGCAGAATTGAACTAGATTTGGCCCGTGTGTGTATGAAGCACAGTTCTTTTGTTCTGAGCAAGCTCACTGTTCTGGCCCTATAAGAAACACAGTAGAGTACAAGAGTGCTCTTTTCTCAAAAGCAGAGTGTGTTTCTTGAAAGGGGAGAGAGCATTTGTTTCCCAGTCCTAAATGGAGTTGAATCCCATGCAGTTTCTGGTCCTACGAGCAAGAGTTGTTTTCTGGTAAAAAGAGTCACTTTTGTGCTCCCAAATCCGTACACAGTGCAAATAGCACTCGCGTCTTTTCCCAGCAAGTACAGTGTATTGGACTGAAGAGGAGCTACTGTTCTTGTCAGTTTCCTAAGCAGAGTTGAACTAGATATGGCCCGTGTGCGTAGGAAGCACAGTTCTTTTGTTCTGAGCAAGCTCACTGTTCGGACGCCATAGGACACATAATAGAGAAGAAGAGTGCTCTTTTCTCAAAAGCAGAGTGTATTTCTTGTAAGGCGAGATAGCTTTTGTTTCCCAGTCCTAAATGAATTTGTATCACATGCAGTTTCTGGTCCTACGAGTAGAGTTATTTTTTGGTAAGAAGAGTCACTATTGCGCTCCCAATGCCATACACAGTTCAAATAGCACTTGCGTCTGTTCCAATCAAGTACAGTGTATTGGACTGAAGAGGAGCTACTGTTCTTGTCAGTTTCCTAAGCAGAGTTGAACTAGATATGGCCCGTGTGTATAGGAAGCACAGTTCATTTTTTCTGAGCAAGCTCACTGTTCGGACCCCATAGGAAACACAGTAGAGTAGAAGAGTGCTCTTTTCTCAAAAGCAGAGTGTGTTTCTTGTAAGGCGAGATAGCGTTTTTTTCCCAGTCTTAAATGGATTTGAATCACATGCAGTTTCTGGTCCTACGAGCAAGAGTTGTTTTCTGGTAAGAAGAGTTACTATTGTGCTCCCTTTGTCGTACACAGTGCAAATAGCACTGGCGTCCGTTCCCAGCATGTACTGTGTATTGGACTGAAGAGGAGATACTGTTCTTCTCAGTTTACTAAGCAGAGTTGAACTAGATATGGCCGTGTGTGTAGGAAGCACAGTACTTTTGTTCTGAGCAAGCTCACTGTTTTGGCCCTATAGGAAACACAGTAGAGTAGAAGAGTGCTCTTTTCTCAAAAGCAGAGTGTGTTTCTTGTAAGGTGGGCTAGCGTTTGTTTCCCAGTCCTAAATGGAGTTGAATCACAAGCAGTTTCTGGTCCTAAGAGCAAGAGTTGTTTTCTGGTAAGAAGAGTCACTATTGCGCTCCCATTGCCAAACACAGTGCAAATAGCACTCGCATCTGTTCCCAGCAAGTACAGTGTATTGGACTGAAGAGGAGGTACTGTTCTTGTCAGTTTCCTAAGCAGAATTGAACTGGATATGGCCATTTGTGTAGGAAGCACAGTTCTTTTGTTCTGAGCAAGCTCACTGTACTGGCCCTATAGGAAACACAGTAGAATAGATGAGTGCTCTTTTCTCAAAAGCAGAGTGTGTTTCTTGTAAGGCGAGCTAGCATTTCTTTCCCAGTCCTAAATGGATTTGAATAACATGCAGTTTCTGGTCCTACAAGCAAGAGAATTTTCTGGTAAGAAGATTCACTATTGCGCTACCATTGTCATACACAGGGGAAATAGCACTGGCATTTGTTCCCAGCATGTACAGTGTATTGGACTGAAGAGGATCTATTGTTCTTGTCAGGTTCCTAAGCAGAGTTGAACTAGATATGGCCCGTGTGTGTATGAAGCACATTTCTTTTGTTCTGAGAAAGCTCACTGTTCTGGCCCTATAGGAAAAACAGTAGAGTAGAAGAGTGCTCTTTTCTCAAAAGCAGAGTGTGTTTCTTGTAAGGCAAGCTAGCATTTGTTTCCCAGTCCTAAATGGAGTTGAATCACATGCAGTTTCTGATCCTACGAGCAAGAGTTGTTTTCTGGTAAAAAGAGTCACTATTGCGCTCCCAATGCCATACACAGTGCAAATATCACTCGCGTCTGTTCCCAGGAAGTACAATGTATTGGACTGAAGAGGAGCTACTATTCTTGTCAGTTTCCTAAGCAGAGTTGAACTAGATATGGCCCGTGTGTGCAGGATCACAGTTCTTTTGTAATGAGCAAGCTCACTGTTCTGGCCCAATAGGAAACACTGTAGAGTAGAAGAGTGCTCTTTTCTCAAAAGCAGAGTATGTTTCTTGTTAGGCGAGCTGGTGTTTGTTTCCCAGTCCTAAATGGAGTTGAATCACATGCAGTTTTTGGTCCTACGTGCAAGAGTTGTTTTCTGGTAACGAAAGTCACTATTGCGCTCCCACTGCCAAACACAGTGCAAATAGCACTCGCATCTGTTCCCAGCAAGTACAGTGTATTGGACTGAAGAGGAGCTACTGTTCTTGTCAGTTTCCTAAGCAGGATTGAACTGGATATGGTCATTTGTGTAGGAAGCACAGTTCTTTTGTTCTGAGCAAGCTCACTGTACTGGACCTATAGGAAACACAGTAGAGTAGAAGAGTGCTCTTTTCTCAAAAGCAGAGTGTGTTTCTTGTAACGTGAGCTAGCGTTTCTTTCCCAGTCCTAAATGGATTTGAATCACATGCAGTTTCTGGTCCTACAAGCAAGAGAATTTTCTGGTACGAAGAGTCACTATTGTGCTACCATTGTCATACACAGGGCAAATAGCACTGGCATTTGTTCCCAGCATGTACAGTGTATTGGACTGAAGAGGATCTATTGTTCTTGTCAGGTTCCTAAGCAGAGTTGAACTAGATATGGCCCGTGTGTGTATGAAGCACATTTCTTTTATTCTGAGCATGCTCACTGTTCTGGCCCTATAGGAAACACAGTAGAGTAGAAGAGTGCTCTTTTCTCAAAAGCAGAGTGTGTTTCTT
The DNA here is from genome assembly GCF_949786415.1 of Peromyscus eremicus. NCBI lineage: Eukaryota > Metazoa > Chordata > Mammalia > Rodentia > Cricetidae > Peromyscus > Peromyscus eremicus. The sequence continues at coordinate 18,018 of NW_026736130.1, forward strand.
GTAAGGCAAGCTAGCATTTGTTTCCCAGTCCTAAATGGAGTTGAATCACATGCAGTTTCTGGTCCTATGAGCAAGAGTTGTTTTCTGGTAAAAAAGAGTCACTATTGCGCTCCCAATGCCGTACACAGTGCAAATAGCACTCGCGTCTGTTCCCAGGAAGTACAGTGTATTGGACTGAAGACGAGCTACTGTTCTTGTCAGTTTCCTAAGCAGAGTTGAACTAGATATGGCCAGTGTGTGCAGGAAGCACAGTTCTTTTGTTCTGAGCAAGCTCACTGTTCTGGCCCTATAGGAAACACAGTAGAGTAGAAGAGTGCTCTTTTCTCAAAAGCAGAGTATGTTTCTTGTTAGGCGAGCTGGTGTTTGTTTCCCAGTCCTAAATGGAGTTGAATCACATGCAGTTTTTGGTCCTACGTGCAAGAGTTGTTTTCTGGTAATGAAAGACACTATTGCGCTCCAATTGCCAAACACAGTGCAAATAGCACTCGCATCTGTTCCCAGCAAGTACAGTGTATTGGACTGAAGAGGAGCTACTGTTCTTGTCAGTTTCCTAAGCAGGATTGAACTGGATATGGCCATTTGTGTAGGAAGCACAGTTCTTTTGTTCTGAGCAAGCTCACTGTACTGGCCCTATAGGAAACACAGTAGAGTAGAAGAGTGCTCTTTTCTCAAAAGCAGAGTGTGTTTCTTGTAAGGCGAGCTAGCGTTTGTTTCCCAGTCCTAAATGGAGTTGAATCACATGAAGTGTCTGGTCTTACGAGCAAGAGTTGTTTTCTGGTAAGGAAAGTCACTATTGCGCTCCCGTTGACATACACAGTGCAAATAACACTCGCGTCTCTTTCCAGCAAGTACAGTGTATTGGACTGAAGAGGAGCTACTGTTCTTGTCAGTTTCCTAAGCAGAATTGAACTAGATTTGGCCCGTGTGTGTATGAAGCACAGTTCTTTTGTTCTGAGCAAGCTCACTGTTCTGGCCCTATAAGAAACACAGTAGAGTACAAGAGTGCTCTTTTCTCAAAAGCAGAGTGTGTTTCTTGAAAGGGGAGAGAGCATTTGTTTCCCAGTCCTAAATGGAGTTGAATCCCATGCAGTTTCTGGTCCTACGAGCAAGAGTTGTTTTCTGGTAAAAAGAGTCACTTTTGTGCTCCCAAATCCGTACACAGTGCAAATAGCACTCGCGTCTTTTCCCAGCAAGTACAGTGTATTGGACTGAAGAGGAGCTACTGTTCTTGTCAGTTTCCTAAGCAGAGTTGAACTAGATATGGCCCGTGTGCGTAGGAAGCACAGTTCTTTTGTTCTGAGCAAGCTCACTGTTCGGACGCCATAGGACACATAATAGAGAAGAAGAGTGCTCTTTTCTCAAAAGCAGAGTGTATTTCTTGTAAGGCGAGATAGCTTTTGTTTCCCAGTCCTAAATGAATTTGTATCACATGCAGTTTCTGGTCCTACGAGTAGAGTTATTTTTTGGTAAGAAGAGTCACTATTGCGCTCCCAATGCCATACACAGTTCAAATAGCACTTGCGTCTGTTCCAATCAAGTACAGTGTATTGGACTGAAGAGGAGCTACTGTTCTTGTCAGTTTCCTAAGCAGAGTTGAACTAGATATGGCCCGTGTGTATAGGAAGCACAGTTCATTTTTTCTGAGCAAGCTCACTGTTCGGACCCCATAGGAAACACAGTAGAGTAGAAGAGTGCTCTTTTCTCAAAAGCAGAGTGTGTTTCTTGTAAGGCGAGATAGCGTTTTTTTCCCAGTCTTAAATGGATTTGAATCACATGCAGTTTCTGGTCCTACGAGCAAGAGTTGTTTTCTGGTAAGAAGAGTTACTATTGTGCTCCCTTTGTCGTACACAGTGCAAATAGCACTGGCGTCCGTTCCCAGCATGTACTGTGTATTGGACTGAAGAGGAGATACTGTTCTTCTCAGTTTACTAAGCAGAGTTGAACTAGATATGGCCGTGTGTGTAGGAAGCACAGTACTTTTGTTCTGAGCAAGCTCACTGTTTTGGCCCTATAGGAAACACAGTAGAGTAGAAGAGTGCTCTTTTCTCAAAAGCAGAGTGTGTTTCTTGTAAGGTGGGCTAGCGTTTGTTTCCCAGTCCTAAATGGAGTTGAATCACAAGCAGTTTCTGGTCCTAAGAGCAAGAGTTGTTTTCTGGTAAGAAGAGTCACTATTGCGCTCCCATTGCCAAACACAGTGCAAATAGCACTCGCATCTGTTCCCAGCAAGTACAGTGTATTGGACTGAAGAGGAGGTACTGTTCTTGTCAGTTTCCTAAGCAGAATTGAACTGGATATGGCCATTTGTGTAGGAAGCACAGTTCTTTTGTTCTGAGCAAGCTCACTGTACTGGCCCTATAGGAAACACAGTAGAATAGATGAGTGCTCTTTTCTCAAAAGCAGAGTGTGTTTCTTGTAAGGCGAGCTAGCATTTCTTTCCCAGTCCTAAATGGATTTGAATAACATGCAGTTTCTGGTCCTACAAGCAAGAGAATTTTCTGGTAAGAAGATTCACTATTGCGCTACCATTGTCATACACAGGGGAAATAGCACTGGCATTTGTTCCCAGCATGTACAGTGTATTGGACTGAAGAGGATCTATTGTTCTTGTCAGGTTCCTAAGCAGAGTTGAACTAGATATGGCCCGTGTGTGTATGAAGCACATTTCTTTTGTTCTGAGAAAGCTCACTGTTCTGGCCCTATAGGAAAAACAGTAGAGTAGAAGAGTGCTCTTTTCTCAAAAGCAGAGTGTGTTTTTTGTAAGGCAAGCTAGCATTTGTTTCCCAGTCCTAAATGGAGTTGAATCACATGCAGTTTCTGATCCTACGAGCAAGAGTTGTTTTCTGGTAAAAAGAGTCACTATTGCGCTCCCAATGCCATACACAGTGCAAATATCACTCGCGTCTGTTCCCAGGAAGTACAATGTATTGGACTGAAGAGGAGCTACTATTCTTGTCAGTTTCCTAAGCAGAGTTGAACTAGATATGGCCCGTGTGTGCAGGATCACAGTTCTTTTGTAATGAGCAAGCTCACTGTTCTGGCCCAATAGGAAACACTGTAGAGTAGAAGAGTGCTCTTTTCTCAAAAGCAGAGTATGTTTCTTGTTAGGCGAGCTGGTGTTTGTTTCCCAGTCCTAAATGGAGTTGAATCACATGCAGTTTTTGGTCCTACGTGCAAGAGTTGTTTTCTGGTAACGAAAGTCACTATTGTGCTCCCACTGCCAAACACAGTGCAAATAGCACTCGCATCTGTTCCCAGCAAGTACAGTGTATTGGACTGAAGAGGAGCTACTGTTCTTGTCAGTTTCCTAAGCAGGATTGAACTGGATATGGTCATTTGTGTAGGAAGCACAGTTCTTTTGTTCTGAGCAAGCTCACTGTACTGGACCTATAGGAAACACAGTAGAGTAGAAGAGTGCTCTTTTCTCAAAAGCAGAGTGTGTTTCTTGTAAGGTGAGCTAGCGTTTCTTTCCCAGTCCTAAATGGATTTGAATCACATGCAGTTTCTGGTCCTACAAGCAAGAGAATTTTCTGGTACGAAGAGTCACTATTGTGCTACCATTGACATACACAGGGCAAATAGCACTGGCATTTGTTCCCAGCATGTACAGTGTATTGGACTGAAGAGGATCTATTGTTCTTGTCAGGTTCCTAAGCAGAGTTGAACTAGATATGGCCCGTGTGTGTATGAAGCACATTTCTTTTATTCTGAGCATGCTCACTGTTCTGGCCCTATAGGAAACACAGTAGAGTAGAAGAGTGCTCTTTACTCAAAAGCAGAGTGTGTTTCTTGTAAGGCAAGCTAGCATTTGTTTCCCAGTCCTAAATGGAGTTGAATCATATGCAGTTTCTGGTCCTATGAGCAAGAGTTGTTTTCTGGTAAAAAAGAGTCACTATTGCGCTCCCAATGCCGTACACAGTGCAAATAGCACTCGCGTCTGTTCCCAGGAAGTACAGTGTATTGGACTGAAGACGAGCTACTGTTCTTGTCAGTTTCCTAAGCAGAGTTGAACTAGATATGGCCAGTGTGTGCAGGAAGCACAGTTCTTTTGTTCTGAGCAAGCTCACTGTTCTGGCCCTATAGGAAACACAGTAGAGTAGAAGAGTGCTCTTTTCTCAAAAGCAGAGTATGTTTCTTGTTAGGCGAGCTGGTGTTTGTTTCCCAGTCCTAAATGGAGTTGAATCACATGCAGTTTTTGGTCCTACGTGCAAGAGTTGTTTTCTGGTAATGAAAGACACTATTGCGCTCCAATTGCCAAACACAGTGCAAATAGCACTCGCATCTGTTCCCAGCAAGTACAGTGTATTGGACTGAAGAGGAGCTACTGTTCTTGTCAGTTTCCTAAGCAGGATTGAACTGGATATGGCCATTTGTGTAGGAAGCACAGTTCTTTTGTTCTGAGCAAGCTCACTGTACTGGCCCTATAGGAAACACAGTAGAGTAGAAGAGTGCTCTTTTCTCAAAAGCAGAGTGTGTTTCTTGTAAGGAGAGCTAGCGTTTGTTTCCCAGTCCTAAATGGAGTTGAATCACATGAAGTGTCTGGTCTTACGAGCAAGAGTTGTTTTCTGGTAAGGAAAGTCACTATTGCGCTCCCGTTGACATACACAGTGCAAATAACACTCGCGTCTCTTTCCAGCAAGTACAGTGTATTGGACTGAAGAGGAGCTACTGTTCTTGTCAGTTTCCTAAGCAGAATTGAACTAGATATGGCCCGTGTGTGTATGAAGCACATTTCTTTTGTTCTGAGCAAGCTCACTGTTCTGGCCCTATAGGAAACACAGTAGAGTACAAGAGTGCTCTTTTCTCAAAAGCAGAGTGTGTTTCTTGTAAGGCGAGATAGCATTTGTTTCCCAGTCCTAAATGGAGTTGAATCACATGCAGTTTCTGGTCCTACGTGCAAGAGTTGTTTTCTGGTAACGAAAGTCACTATTGCGCTCCCATTGCCAAACACAGTGCAAATAGCACTTCGTATGTTTCCAGCAAGTACAGTGTATTGGACTGAAGAGGAGCTACTGTTCTTGTCAGTTTCCTAAGCAGAGTTGAACTAGATATGGCCCGTGTGTATAGGAAGCACAGTTCATTTGTTCTGAGCAAGCACACTGGTCGGACCCCATAGGAAACACAGTAGAGTAGAAGAGTGCTCTTTTCTCAAAAGCAGAGTGTGTTTCTAATAAGGCGAGATAGCATTTGTTTCCCAGTCCTAAATGGATTTGAATCACATGCAGTTTCTGGTCCTATGAGCAAGAGTTGTTTTCTGGTAAAAAGAGTCACTATTGTGCTCCCAATGCCATACACAGTGCAAATAGCACTCGCGTCTGTTCCCAGCAAGTACAGTGTATTGGACTGAAGACGAGCTACTGTTCTTGTCAGTTTCCTAAGCAGAGTTGAACTAGATATGGCCCGTGTGTGCAAGAAGCACAGTTCATTTGTTCTGAGCAAGCTCACTGTTCTGGCCCTATAGGAAACACAGTAGAGTAGAAGAGTGCTCTTTTCTCAAGAGCAGAGTGTGTTTCTTGTAAGGCGAGCTAGCGTTTCTTTCCCAGTCCTAAATGGATTTGAATCACATGCAGTTTCTGGTCCTACAAGCAAGAGTATTTTCTGGTACGAAGAGTCACTATTGCGCTACCATTGTCATACACAGGGCAAATAGCACTGGCATTTGTTCCCAGCATGTACAGTGTATTGGACTGAAGAGGATCTATTGTTCTTGTCAGGTTCCTAAGCAGAGTTGAACTAGATATGGCCCGTGTGTGTATGAAGCACATTTCTTTTATTCTGAGCATGCTCACTGTTCTGGCCCTATAGGAAACACAGTAGAGTAGAAGAGTGCTCTTTTCCCAAAAGCAGAGTGTGTTTCTTGTAAGGCAAGCTAGCATTTGTTTCCCAGTCCTAAATGGAGTTGAATCACATGCAGTTTCTGGTCCTACGAGCAAGAGTTGTTTTCTGGTAAAAAGAGTCACTATTGCGCTCCCAATGCCGTACACAGTGCAAATAGCACTCGCGTCTGTTCCCAGGAATTACAGTGTATTGGACTGAAGACGAGCTACTATTCTTGTCAGTTTCCTAAGCAGAGTTGAACTAGATATGGCCAGTGTGTGCAGGAAGCACAGTTCTTTTGTTCTGAGCAAGCTCACTGTTCTGGCCCTATAGGAAACACAGTAGAGTAGAGACTGCTCTTTTCTCAAAAGCAGAGTATGTTTCTTGTTAGGCGAGCTGGTGTTTGTTTCCCAGTCCTAAATGGAGTTGAGTCACATGCAGTTTTTGGTCCTACGTGCAAGAGTTGTTTTCTGGTAACGAAAGTCACTATTGTGCTCCCATTGCCAAACACAGTGCAAATAGCACTCGCATCTGTTCCCAGCAAGTACAGTGTATTGGACTGAAGAGGAGCTACTGTTCTTGTCAGTTTCCTAAGCAGGATTGAACTGGATATGGCTATTTGTGTAGGAAGCACAGTTCTTTTGTTCTGAGCAAGCTCACTGTACTGGCCCTATAGGAAACACAGTAGAGTAGAAGAGTGCTCTTTTCTCAAAAGCAGAGTGTGTTTCTTGTAAGGCGAGCTAGCGTTTGTTTCCCAGTCCTAAATGGAGTTGAATCACATGAAGTGTCTGGTCTTACGAGCAAGAGTTGTTTTCTGGTAAGGAAAGTCACTATTGCGCTCCGTTGACATACACAGTGCAAATAACACTCGCGTCTCTTTCCAGCAAGTACAGTGTATTGGACTGAAGAGGAGCTACTGTTCTTGTCAGTTTCCTAAGCAGAATTGAACTAGATATGGCCCGTGTGTGTATGAAGCACATTTCTTTTATTCTGAGCATGCTCACTGTTCTGGCCCTATAGGAAACACAGTAGAGTACAAGAGTGCTCTTTTCTCAAAAGCAGAGTGTGTTTCTTGTAAGTCGAGATAGCATTTGTTTCCCAGTCCTAAATGGAGTTGAATCACATGCAGTTTCTGGTCCTACGTGCAAGAGTTGTTTTCTGGTAACGAAAGTCACTATTGCGCTCCCATTGCCAAACACAGTGCAAATAGCACTTCGTGTGTGTCCAGCTAGTACAGTGTATTGGACTGAAGAGGAGCTACTGTTCTCGTCAGTTTCCTAAGCAGAGTTGAACTAGATATGGCCCGTGTGCGTAGGAAGCACAGTTCTTTTGTTCTGAGCAAGCTCACTGTTCTGGCCCAATAGGAAACACAGTAGAGTAGAAGAGTGCTCTTTTCTCAAAAGCAGAGTATGTTTCTTGTTAGGCGAGCTGGTGTTTGTTTCCCAGTCCTAAATGGAGTTGAATCACATGCAGTTTTTGGTCCTACGTGCAAGAGTTGTTTTCTGGTAACGAAAGTCACTATTGTGCTCCCATTGCCAAACACAGTGCAAATAGCACTCGCATCTGTTCCCAGCAAGTACAGTGTATTGGACTGAAGAGGAGCTACTGTTCTTGTCAGTTTCCTAAGCAGGATTGAACTGGATATGGCCCTTTGTGTAGGAAGCACAGTTCTTTTGTTCTGAGCAAGCTCACTGTACTGGCCCTATAGGAAACACAGTAGAGTAGAAGAGTGCTCTTTTCTCAAAAGCAGAGTGTGTTTCTTGTAAGGCGAGCCAGCGTTTGTTTCCCAGTCCTAAATGGAGTTGAATCACATGCAGTTTTTGGTCCTACGAGCAAGAGTTGTTTTCTGGTAAGGAAAGTCACTATTGCGCTCCCGTTGACATACACAGTTCAAATAGCACTCGCGTCTGTTTCCAGCAAGTACAGTGTATTGGACTGAAGAGGAGCTACTGTTCTTGTCAGTTTCCTAAGCAGAATTGAACTAGATTTGGCCCGTGTGTGTATGAAGCACAGTTCTTTTGTTCTGAGCAAGCTCACTGTTCTGGCCCTATAAGAAACACAGTAGAGTACAAGAGTGCTCTTTTCTCAAAAGCAGAGTGTGTTTCTTGAAAGGGGAGAGAGCATTTGTTTCCCAGTCCTAAATGGAGTTGAATCCCATGCAGTTTCTGGTCCTACGAGCAAGAGTTGTTTTCTGGTAAAAAGAGTCACTTTTGTGCTCCCAAATCCGTACACAGTGCAAATAGCACTCGCGTCTTTTCCCAGCAAGTACAGTGTATTGGACTGAAGAGGAGCTACTGTTCTTGTCAGTTTCCTAAGCAGAGTTGAACTAGATATGGCCCGTGTGCGTAGGAAGCACAGTTCTTTTGTTCTGAGCAAGCTCACTGTTCGGACGCCATAGGACACATAATAGAGAAGAAGAGTGCTCTTTTCTCAAAAGCAGAGTGTATTTCTTGTAAGGCGAGATAGCTTTTGTTTCCCAGTCCTAAATGAATTTGTATCACATGCAGTTTCTGGTCCTACGAGTAGAGTTATTTTTTGGTAAGAAGAGTCACTATTGCGCTCCCAATGCCATACACAGTTCAAATAGCACTTGCGTCTGTTCCAATCAAGTACAGTGTATTGGACTGAAGAGGAGCTACTGTTCTTGTCAGTTTCCTAAGCAGAGTTGAACTAGATATGGCCCGTGTGTATAGGAAGCACAGTTCATTTTTTCTGAGCAAGCTCACTGTTCGGACCCCATAGGAAACACAGTAGAGTAGAAGAGTGCTCTTTTCTCAAAAGCAGAGTGTGTTTCTTGTAAGGCGAGATAGCGTTTTTTTCCCAGTCTTAAATGGATTTGAATCACATGCAGTTTCTGGTCCTACGAGCAAGAGTTGTTTTCTGGTAAGAAGAGTTACTATTGTGCTCCCTTTGTCGTACACAGTGCAAATAGCACTGGCGTCCGTTCCCAGCATGTACTGTGTATTGGACTGAAGAGGAGATACTGTTCTTCTCAGTTTACTAAGCAGAGTTGAACTAGATATGGCCGTGTGTGTAGGAAGCACAGTACTTTTGTTCTGAGCAAGCTCACTGTTTTGGCCCTATAGGAAACACAGTAGAGTAGAAGAGTGCTCTTTTCTCAAAAGCAGAGTGTGTTTCTTGTAAGGTGGGCTAGCGTTTGTTTCCCAGTCCTAAATGGAGTTGAATCACAAGCAGTTTCTGGTCCTAAGAGCAAGAGTTGTTTTCTGGTAAGAAGAGTCACTATTGCGCTCCCATTGCCAAACACAGTGCAAATAGCACTCGCATCTGTTCCCAGCAAGTACAGTGTATTGGACTGAAGAGGAGGTACTGTTCTTGTCAGTTTCCTAAGCAGAATTGAACTGGATATGGCCATTTGTGTAGGAAGCACAGTTCTTTTGTTCTGAGCAAGCTCACTGTACTGGCCCTATAGGAAACACAGTAGAATAGATGAGTGCTCTTTTCTCAAAAGCAGAGTGTGTTTCTTGTAAGGCGAGCTAGCATTTCTTTCCCAGTCCTAAATGGATTTGAATAACATGCAGTTTCTGGTCCTACAAGCAAGAGAATTTTCTGGTAAGAAGATTCACTATTGCGCTACCATTGTCATACACAGGGGAAATAGCACTGGCATTTGTTCCCAGCATGTACAGTGTATTGGACTGAAGAGGATCTATTGTTCTTGTCAGGTTCCTAAGCAGAGTTGAACTAGATATGGCCCGTGTGTGTATGAAGCACATTTCTTTTGTTCTGAGAAAGCTCACTGTTCTGGCCCTATAGGAAAAACAGTAGAGTAGAAGAGTGCTCTTTTCTCAAAAGCAGAGTGTGTTTCTTGTAAGGCAAGCTAGCATTTGTTTCCCAGTCCTAAATGGAGTTGAATCACATGCAGTTTCTGATCCTACGAGCAAGAGTTGTTTTCTGGTAAAAAGAGTCACTATTGCGCTCCCAATGCCATACACAGTGCAAATATCACTCGCGTCTGTTCCCAGGAAGTACAATGTATTGGACTGAAGAGGAGCTACTATTCTTGTCAGTTTCCTAAGCAGAGTTGAACTAGATATGGCCCGTGTGTGCAGGATCACAGTTCTTTTGTAATGAGCAAGCTCACTGTTCTGGCACAATAGGAAACACTGTAGAGTAGAAGAGTGCTCTTTTCTCAAAAGCAGAGTATGTTTCTTGATAGGCGAGCTGGTGTTTGTTTCCCAGTCCTAAATGGAGTTGAATCACATGCAGTTTTTGGTCCTACGTGCAAGAGCTGTTTTCTGGTAACGAAAGTCACTATTGCGCTCCCACTGCCAAACACAGTGCAAATAGCACTCGCATCTGTTCCCAGCAAGTACAGTGTATTGGACTGAAGAGGAGCTACTGTTCTTGTCAGTTTCCTAAGCAGGATTGAACTGGATATGGTCATTTGTGTAGGAAGCACAGTTCTTTTGTTCTGAGCAAGCTCACTGTACTGGCCCTATAGGAAACACAGTAGAGTAGAAGAGTGCTCTTTTCTCAAAAGCAGAGTGTGTTTCTTGTAAGGCGAGCTAGTGTTTGTTTCCCAGTCCTAAATGGAGTTGAATCACATGCAGTTTTTGGTTCTACTAGCAAGAGTTGTTTTCTGGTAAGGAAAGTCACTATTTCGCTCCCACTGCCAAACACAGTGCAAATAGCACTCGCATCTGTTCCCAGCAAGTACAGTGTATTGGACTGAAGAGCAGCTACTGTTCTTTTCAGTTTCCTGAGCAGAATTGAACTGGATATGGCCATTTGTGTAGGAAGCACAGTTCTTTTGTTCTGAGCAAGCTCACTGTACTGGACCTATAGGAAACACAGTAGAGTAGAAGAGTGCTCTTTTCTCAAAAGCAGAGTGTGTTTCTTGTAAGGTGAGCTAGCGTTTCTTTCCCAGTCCTAAATGGATTTGAATCACATGCAGTTTCTGGTCCTACAAGCAAGAGAATTTTCTGGTACGAAGAGTCACTATTGTGCTACCATTGTCATACACAGGGCAAATAGCACTGGCATTTGTTCCCAGCATGTACAGTGTATTGGACTGAAGAGGATCTATTGTTCTTGTCAGGTTCCTAAGCAGAGTTGAACTAGATATGGCCCGTGTGTGTATGAAGCACATTTCTTTTATTCTGAGCATGCTCACTGTTCTGGCCCTATAGGAAACACAGTAGAGTAGAAGAGTGCTCTTTTCTCAAAAGCAGAGTGTGTTTCTTGTAAGGCAAGCTAGCATTTGTTTCCCAGTCCTAAATGGAGTTGAATCACATGCAGTTTCTGGTCCTACGAGCAAGAGTTGTTTTCTGGTAAAAAAGAGTCACTATTGCGCTCCCAATGCCGTACACAGTGCAAATAGCACTCGCGTCTGTTCCCAGGAAGTACAGTGTATTGGACTGAAGACGAGCTACTGTTCTTGTCAGTTTCCTAAGCAGAGTTGAACTAGATATGGCCAGTGTGTGCAGGAAGCACAGTTCTTTTGTTCTGAGCAAGCTCACTGTTCTGGCCCTATAGGAAACACAGTAGAGTAGAAGAGTGCTCTTTTCTCAAAAGCAGAGTATGTTTCTTGTTAGGCGAGCTGGTGTTTGTTTCCCAGTCCTAAATGGAGTTGAATCACATGCAGTTTTTGGTCCTACGTGCAAGAGTTGTTTTCTGGTAATGAAAGACACTATTGCGCTCCAATTGCCAAACACAGTGCAAATAGCACTCGCATCTGTTCCCAGCAAGTACAGTGTATTGGACTGAAGAGGAGCTACTGTTCTTGTCAGTTTCCTAAGCAGGATTGAACTGGATATGGCCATTTGTGTAGGAAGCACAGTTCTTTTGTTCTGAGCAAGCTCACTGTACTGGCCCTATAGGAAACACAGTAGAGTAGAAGAGTGCTCTTTTCTCAAAAGCAGAGTGTGTTTCTTGTAAGGCGAGCTAGCGTTTGTTTCCCAGTCCTAAATGGAGTTGAATCACATGAAGTGTCTGGTCTTACGAGCAAGAGTTGTTTTCTGGTAAGGAAAGTCACTATTGCGCTCCCGTTGACATACACAGTGCAAATAACACTCGCGTCTCTTTCCAGCAAGTACAGTGTATTGGACTGAAGAGGAGCTACTGTTCTTGTCAGTTTCCTAAGCAGAATTGAACTAGATATGGCCCGTGTGTGTATGAAGCACATTTCTTTTGTTCTGAGCAAGCTCACTGTTCTGGCCCTATAGGAAACACAGTAGAGTACAAGAGTGCTCTTTTCTCAAAAGCAGAGTGTGTTTCTTGTAAGGCGAGATAGCATTTGTTTCCCAGTCCTAAATGGAGTTGAATCACATGCAGTTTCTGGTCCTACGTGCAAGAGTTGTTTTCTGGTAACGAAAGTCACTATTGCGCTCCCATTGCCAAACACAGTGCAAATAGCACTTCGTATGTTTCCAGCAAGTACAGTGTATTGGACTGAAGAGGAGCTACTGTTCTTGTCAGTTTCCTAAGCAGAGTTGAACTAGATATGGCCCGTGTGCGTAGGAAGCACAGTTCTTTTGTTCTGAGCAAGCTCACTGTTCGGACCCCATAAGACACATACCAGAGAAGAAGAGTGCTCTTTTCTCAAAAGCAGAGTGTATTTCTTGTAAAGCGAGCTAGCTTTTGTTTCCCAGTCCTAAATGAATTTGAATCACATGCACTTACTGGTCCTACGAGTAGAGTTATTTTTTGGTAAGAAGAGTCACTATTGCGCTCCCAAAGCCATACACAGTACAAATAGCACTTGCGTCTGTTCCAATCAAGTACAGTGTATTGGACTGAAGAGGAGCTACTGTTCTTGTCAGTTTCCTAAGCAGAGTTGAACTAGATATGGCCCGTGTGTATAGGAAGCACTGTTCATTTGTTCTGAGCAAGCACACTGGTCGGACCCCATAGGAAACACAGTAGAGTAGAAGAGTGCTCTTTTCTCAAAAGCAGAGTGTGTTTCTAATAAGGCGAGATAGCATTTGTTTCCCAGTCCTAAATGGAGTTGAATCACATGCAGTTTCTGGTCCTACGAGCAAGAGTTGTTTTCTGGTAAAAAGAGTCACTATTGTGCTCCCAATGCCATACACAGTGCAAATAGCACTCGCGTCTGTTCCCAGCAAGTACAGTGTATTGGACTGAAGACGAGCTACTGTTCTTGTCAGTTTCCTAAGCAGAGTTGAACTAGATATGGCCCGTGTGTGCAAGAAGCACAGTTCATTTGTTCTGAGCAAGCTCACTGTTCTGGCCCTATAGGAAACACAGTAGAGTAGAAGAGTGCTCTTTTCTCAAGAGCAGAGTGTGTTTCTTGTAAGGCGAGCTAGCGTTTCTTTCCCAGTCCTAAATGGATTTGAATCACATGCAGTTTCTGGTCCTACAAGCAAGAGTATTTTCTGGTACGAAGAGTCACTATTGCGCTACCATTGTCATACACAGGGCAAATAGCACTGGCATTTGTTCCCAGCATGTACAGTGTATTGGACTGAAGAGGATCTATTGTTCTTGTCAGGTTCCTAAGCAGAGTTGAACTAGATATGGCCCGTGTGTGTATGAAGCACATTTCTTTTATTCTGAGCATGCTCACTGTTCTGGCCCTATAGGAAACACAGTAGAGTAGAAGAGTGCTCTTTTCCCAAAAGCAGAGTGTGTTTCTTGTAAGGCAAGCTAGCATTTGTTTCCCAGTCCTAAATGGAGTTGAATCACATGCAGTTTCTGGTCCTACGAGCAAGAGTTGTTTTCTGGTAAAAAGAGTCACTATTGCGCTCCCAATGCCGTACACAGTGCAAATAGCACTCGCGTCTGTTCCCAGGAAGTACAGTGTATTGGACTGAAGACGAGCTACTATTCTTGTCAGTTTCCTAAGCAGAGTTGAACTAGATATGGCCAGTGTGTGCAGGAAGCACAGTTCTTTTGTTCTGAGCAAGCTCACTGTTCTGGCCCTATAGGAAACACAGTAGAGTAGAAGACTGCTCTTTTCTCAAAAGCAGAGTATGTTTCTTGTTAGGCGAGCTGGTGTTTGTTTCCCAGTCCTAAATGGAGTTGAGTCACATGCAGTTTTTGGTCCTACGTGCAAGAGTTGTTTTCTGGTAACGAAAGTCACTATTGTGCTCCCATTGCCAAACACAGTGCAAATAGCACTTGCATCTGTTCCCAGCAAGTACAGTGTATTGGACTGAAGAGGAGCTACTGTTCTTGTCAGTTTCCTAAGCAGGATTGAACTGGGTATGGCCATTTGTGTAGGAAGCACAGTTCTTTTGTTCTGAGCAAGCTCACTGTACTGGCCCTATAGGAAACACAGTAGAGTAGAAGAGTGCTCTTTTCTCAAAAGCAGAGTGTGTTTCTTGTAAGGCGAGCTAGCGTTTGTTTCCCAGTCCTAAATGGAGTTGAATCACATGAAGTGTCTGGTCTTACGAGCAAGAGTTGTTTTCTGGTAAGGAAAGTCACTATTGCGCTCCGTTGACATACACAGTGCAAATAACACTCGCGTCTGTTTCCAGCAAGTACAGTGTATTGGACTGAAGAGGAGCTACTGTTCTTGTCAGTTTCCTAAGCAGAATTGAACTAGATATGGCCCGTGTGTGTATGAAGCACATTTCTTTTATTCTGAGCATGCTCACTGTTCTGGCCCTATAGGAAACACAGTAGAGTACAAGAGTGCTCTTTTCTCAAAAGCAGAGTGTGTTTCTTGTAAGTCGAGATAGCATTTGTTTCCCAGTCCTAAATGGAGTTGAATCACATGCAGTTTCTGGTCCTACGTGCAAGAGTTGTTTTCTGGTAACGAAAGTCACTATTGCGCTCCCATTGCCAAACACAGTGCAAATAGCACTTCGTGTGTGTCCAGCAAGTACAGTGTATTGGACTGAAGAGGAGCTACTGTTCTCGTCAGTTTCCTAAGCAGAGTTGAACTAGATATGGCCCGTGTGCGTAGGAAGCACAGTTCTTTTGTTCTGAGCAAGCTCACTGTTCTGGCCCAATAGGAAACACAGTAGAGTAGAAGAGTGCTCTTTTCTCAAAAGCAGAGTATGTTTCTTGTTAGGCGAGCTGGTGTTTGTTTCCCAGTCCTAAATGGAGTTGAATCACATGCAGTTTTTGGTCCTACGTGCAAGAGTTGTTTTCTGGTAACGAAAGTCACTATTGTGCTCCCATTGCCAAACACAGTGCAAATAGCACTCGCATCTGTTCCCAGCAAGTACAGTGTATTGGACTGAAGAGGAGCTACTGTTCTTGTCAGTTTCCTAAGCAGGATTGAACTGGATATGGCCATTTGTGCAGGAAGCACAGTTCTTTTGTTCTGAGCAAGCTCACTGTACTGGCCCTATAGGAAACACAGTAGAGTAGAAGAGTGCTCTTTTCTCAAAAGCAGAGTGTGTTTCATGTAAGGCGAGCCAGCGTTTGTTTCCCAGTCCTAAATGGAGTTGAATCACATGCAGTTTTTGGTCCTACGAGCAAGAGTTGTTTTCTGGTAAGGAAAGTCACTATTGCGCTCCCGTTGACATACACAGTTCAAATAACACTCGCGTCTGTTTCCAGCAAGTACAGTGTATTGGACTGAAGAGGAGCTACTGTTCTTGTCAGTTTCCTAAGCAGAATTGAACTAGATTTGGCCCGTGTGTGTATGAAGCACAGTTCTTTTGTTCTGAGCAAGCTCACTGTTCTGGCCCTATAAGAAACACAGTAGAGTACAAGAGTGCTCTTTTCTCAAAAGCAGAGTGTGTTTCTTGAAAGGGGAGAGAGCATTTGTTTCCCAGTCCTAAATGGAGTTGAATCCCATGCAGTTTCTGGTCCTACGAGCAAGAGTTGTTTTCTGGTAAAAAGAGTCACTTTTGTGCTCCCAAATCCGTACACAGTGCAAATAGCACTCGCGTCTTTTCCCAGCAAGTACAGTGTATTGGACTGAAGAGGAGCTACTGTTCTTGTCAGTTTCCTAAGCAGAGTTGAACTAGATATGGCCCGTGTGCGTAGGAAGCACAGTTCTTTTGTTCTGAGCAAGCTCACTGTTCGGACGCCATAGGACACATAATAGAGAAGAAGAGTGCTCTTTTCTCAAAAGCAGAGTGTATTTCTTGTAAGGCGAGATAGCTTTTGTTTCCCAGTCCTAAATGAATTTGTATCACATGCAGTTTCTGGTCCTACGAGTAGAGTTATTTTTTGGTAAGAAGAGTCACTATTGCGCTCCCAATGCCATACACAGTTCAAATAGCACTTGCGTCTGTTCCAATCAAGTACAGTGTATTGGACTGAAGAGGAGCTACTGTTCTTGTCAGTTTCCTAAGCAGAGTTGAACTAGATATGGCCCGTGTGTATAGGAAGCACAGTTCATTTTTTCTGAGCAAGCTCACTGTTCGGACCCCATAGGAAACACAGTAGAGTAGAAGAGTGCTCTTTTCTCAAAAGCAGAGTGTGTTTCTTGTAAGGCGAGATAGCGTTTGCTTACCAGACCTAAATGGAGTTGAATCACATGCAGTTTCTGGTCCTAAGAGCCAGAGTTGTTTTCTGGTAAAAAGGGTCACTATAGTGCTCCCATTGCTGTACACAGTACAAATATCACTCGTCTGTTCCCAGCAAGTACAGTATATTGGACTGAAGAGTAGCTACTGTTCTTGTCAGTTTCCTAAGCAGAGTTGAACTAGATATGGCCCGCGTGTGCAGGAAGCCCAGTCTTTTGTTCTGAGCAAGCTCTCTGTTCTGGCTCTATAGGAAACACAGTAGAGTAGAAGAGTGCTCTTTTCTCAAAAGCAGAGTGTGTTTCTTGTAAGACGAGCTAGTGTTTGTTTCCAAGTCCTAAATGGAGTTGAATCACATGCAGTTTCTGGTCGTACGAGCAAGAGTTATTTTCTGGTAAGAAGAGTCACTATTGTGCTCCCATTGCTGTACACAGTGCAAATAGCACTGGCGTCTGTTCCCAGCATGTACAGTGTATTGGACTGAAGAGGATCTACTGTTCTTGTCAGTTTACTAAACAGAATTGAACTAGATATGGCCGTATGTTTAGGAAGCACAGTTCTTTTGTTCTGAGCAAGCTCACTGTTCTGGCGCTATAGGAAACATAGTAGAGTAGAAGAGTGCACTTTTCTCAAAAGCAGAGTGTGTTTCTTGTAAGGCGAGCTAGTGTTTGTTTCCCAGTCCTAAATGTAGTTGAATCACATGCTGTTTTTGGTCCTATGCGCAAGAGTTGTTTTCTGGTAAGGAAAGTCACTATTGCGCTCCCATTGCCAAACACAGTGCAAATAGCACTCGCATCTGTTCCCAGCAAGTACAGTGTATTGGACTGAAAAGGAGCTACTGTTCTTGTCAGTTTCCTAAGCAAAATTGAACTGGATATGGCCTTTTGTGTAGGAAGCACAGTTCTTTTGTTCTGAGCAAGCTCACTGTACTGGCCCTATAGGAAACACAGTAGAGTAGAAGAGTGCTCTTTTCTCAAAAGCAGAGTGTGTTACTTGTAAGGCGAGCTAGCATTTCTTTCCCAGTCCTAAATGGAGTTGAATCACATGCAGTTTTTGGTCCTCCGAGCAAGAGTTGTTTTGTGGTAAGAAGAGTCACTATTGTGCTCCCATTGTCATACACAGGGCAAATAGCACTGGCGTCTGTTCCCAGCATTTACAGTGTATTGGACTGAAGAGGATCTACTGTTCTTGTCAGTTTCCAATGCAGAGTTGAACTAGATATGGCCCGTGTGCGTAGGAAGCACAGTTCTTTTGTTCTGAGCAAGCTCACTGTTCTGGCCCTATAGGAAACACAGTAGAGTAGAAGAGTACTCTTTTCTCAAAAGCAGAGTGTGTTTCTGGTAAGGCGAGCTAACGTTTGTTTCTTAGTCCTAAATGGATTTGAATCACATGCAGTTTCTGGTCCTACAAGCAAGAGTATTTTCTGGTAAGAAGAGTCACTATTGCGCTCCCATTGTCATACACAGTGCAAATAGCACTGGCATTTGTTCCCAGCATGTACAGTGTATTGGACTGAAGAGGATCTACTGTTCTTGTCAGGTTCCTAAGCAGAGTTGAACTAGATATGGCCTGTGTGTGTATGAAGCACATTTCTTTTGTTCTGAGCAAGGTCACTGTTCTGGCCCTATAGCAAACACAGTAGAGTAGAAGAGTGCTCTTTTCTCAAAAGCAGAGTGTGTTTCTTGTAAGGAAAGCTAGCGTTTGTTTCCCAGTCCTAAATGGAGTTGAATCCCATGCAGTTGCTGGTTCTAGGAGCAAGAGTTGTTTTGTGGTAAGAAGAGTCACTATTGCGCTCTCATTGTTATACACAGTGCAAATAGCACTGGCGTCTGATCCCAGCAAGCACATTGTATTGTACAGAAGGGGATCTACTGTTCTTGTCAGTTTCCTAAGCAGAGTTGAACTAGATGTGTCCCGTGTGTGTAGGAAGCACAGTTCTTTTGTTCTGAGCAAGCTCACTGTTCGGACCCCATAGGAAACACAGTAGAGTAGAAGTGTGCCCTTTTCTCAAAAGCAGAGCTCGTTTCTTGTAAGGCAACCTAGCGTTTGTTTCCCAGTCCTAAGTGGAGTTGAATCACATGCAGTTTCTGGTTCTAGGAGCCAGAGTTGTTTTCTGGTAAGAAGAGTCACTATTGTGCTCCCATTGCTGTAACAGTGCAAATAGCACTCGCGTCTGTTCCCAGCAAGTACAGTGTATTGGACTGAAGAGGAGCTACTGTTCTTGTCAGTTTCCTAAGCAGAGTTGAACTAGATATGGCCCTTGTGCGTAGGAAGCACAGTTGTTCTGTTCTGAGCAAGCTCACTGTTCTGTACCTGTAGGAAACACAGTAGAGTACAAGAGTGCTCTTTTCTCAAAAGCAGAGTGTGTTTCTTGTAAGGCGAGCTAGCGTTTGTTACCCATCCTAAATGGAGTTGAATCACATACAGTCTTTGGTCCTACACGCAAGAGTTGTTTTCTGGTAAGGAAAGTAACTATTGTGCTCCCATTGCCATACACAGTGCAAATAGCACTCGTGTCTGTTCCCAACAATTAAAGTGTATTGGACTGAAGAGGAGCTACTGTTCTTGTCAGTTTCCTAAGCAGAGTTGAACTAGATAAGGCCCGTGTGTGTAGGAAGCACAGATCTTTTGTTCTGAGCAAGCTCACTGTTCTGGCCCTTTAGGAAACACAGTAGAGTAGAAGAGTGCTCTTTTCTCAAAAGCAGAGTGTGTTTATTGTAAGGCGTGCTAGCGTTTGTTTCCCAGTCCTAAATGGATTGAATCACATGCAGTTTCTGGTTCTAGGAGCCAGAGTTGTTTTCTGGTAAGAAGAGTCACTATTGTGCTCCCATTGCTGTACACAGTGCAAATAGCACTCTCGTCTGGTCCCAGCAAGTACAGTGTATTGGACTGAAGAGGAGCTACTGTTCTTGTCAGTTTCCTAAGCAGAGTTGAACTAGATATGGCCCGTGTGTGTAGGAAGCACAGTTCTTTTGTTCTGAGCAAGCTCACTGTTCTGGCCCTATAGGAAACCCAGTAGAGTACAAGAGTGCTCTTTTCTCAAAAGCAGAGAGTGTTTCTTGTAAGGCGAGATAGCATTTGTTTCCCAGTCTTAAATGGAGTTGAATCACATGCAGTTTCTGGTCCTACGAGCAAGAGTTGTTTTTTGGTAAAAAGAGTCACTATTGCGCTCCCAATGCCGTACAAGTGCAAATAGCACTTGCGTCTGTTCCCAGCAAGTACAGTGTATTGGACTGAAGAGGAGCTACTGTTCTTGTCAGTTTCCTAAGCAGAGTTGAACTAGATATGGCCCGTGTGTGCAGGAAGCACAGTTCTTTTGTTCTGAGCAAGCTCACTGTTCTGGCCCTATAGGAAACACAGTAGAGTAGAAGAGTGCTCTTTTCTCAAAAGCAGAGTGTGTTTCTTGTAAGGCGAGCAAGCGTTTATTTCCCAGTCCTAAATGGACTTGAATAACATGCAGTTTTTGCTCCTACGAGGAAGAGTTGTTTTCTGGTAAGGAAAGTCACTATTGCGCTCCCATTGCCATACACAGTGCAAATAGCACTCGTGTCTGTTCCCAACAATTAAAGTGTATTGGACTGAAGAGGAGCTACTGTTCTTGTCAGTTTCCTAAGCACAGTTGAACTAGATATGGCCCGTGTGTGCAGGAAGCACAGTTCTTTTGTTCTGAGCAAGCTCACACTTCTGGCCCTATAGGAAACACAGTAGAGTAGAAGAGTGCTCTTTTCTCAAAAGCAGAGTGTGTTTCTTGTAAGGTGAGCTAGCGTTTGTTTCCCAGTCCTAAATGGAGTTGAATCACATGCAGTTTCTGGTCCTACGAGCAAGAGTTGTTTTCTGGTAAGAAGAGTTACTATTGCACTCCCTTTGACGTACACAGTGCGAATAGCACTGTCCTCTGTTCCCAGCATGTACAGTGTATTGGACTGAAGAGGATCTACTGTTCTTCTCAGTTTACTAAGCAGAATTGAACTAGATAGGGCCGTGTGTAGGAAGCACAGTTCTTTTGTTCTGAGCAAGCTAACTGTTCTGGCGCTATAGGAAACACAGTAGAGTAGAAGAGTGCTCTTTTCTCAAAAGCAGAGTCTGTTTCTTGTAAGGCGAGCTAGCGATTGTTTCCCAGTCGTAAATGGAGTTGAATCACATGCAGTTTTTGGTCTTATGAGCAAGTGTTCTTTTCTGGTAAGGAAAGTCACTATTGCGATCCCATTTCCATACACAGTGCAAATAGCACTCGCATCTGTTCCCAGCAAGTACAGTGTATTGGACTGAAAAGGAGCTACTGTTCTCGTCAGTTTCTTATGCAGAATTGAACTAGATATTGCCTGTGTGTGTAGGAAGCACAGTTCTTTTGTTCTGATGAAGCTCACTGTTCTGGCGCTATAGGAAAGACAGTAGAGTAGAAGAGTGCTCTTTTCTTAAAAGCAGAGTGTGTTTCTTGTAAGGCTAGCTAGCGTTTGTTTCCCAGTCCTAAATGGAGTTGAATCACATGCAGTTTCTGGTCCTACGAGCAAGAGATTTTTCTGGTAAGAAGAGTCACTATTGTGCTCCCACTGTCATACACAGGGCAAATAGCACTGGCATCTGTTCCCAGCATGGACAGTGTATTGGACTGAAGAAGATCTACTGTTCTTGTCAGGTTCCTAAGCAGAGTAGAACTAGATATGGCCGTGTGTGCAGGAAGCACAGTTCTTTTGTTCTGAGCAAGCTCACTGTACTGGCCCTATAGGAAAAACAGCAGAGTAGAAGAGTGCTCTTTTCTCAAAAGCAGATTGTGTTTCTTGTAAGGCGAGGCTAGCGTTTGTTTCCCAGTCGTAAATGGAGTTGAATCCTATGCAGTTTCTGTTCCTACGAGCAAGAGTTGTTTTCTGGTAAAAAGAGTCACTATTGCGCTCCCAATTCCGTACACAGTGCAAATAGCACTGGCGTCTGTTCCCAGCATGTACAGTGTATTGGACTGAAGAGGAGCTACTGTTCTCGTCAGTTTTATAAGCAGAGTTGAACTAGATATGGCCCGTGTGTGCAGGAAGCACTGTTCTTTTGTTCTGAGCAAGCTCTCTGTTCTGGCCCTAGAGGAAACACTGTAGACTAGAAGAGTGCTCTTTTCTCAAAAGTAGAGTGTGTTTCTTCGAAGGCGAGCTAGTGTTTGTTTCCCAGTCCTAAACGGAGTTGAATGACATGCAATTTCTGGTCCTATGAGCAAGAGTTGTTTTTTGGTAAGAAGAGTCACTATTGCGCTCCCATTGCTGTACACAGTGCAAATAGGACTCGCGTATGTTCCCAGCAAGTACAGTGTATTGGACTGAAGAGGAGCTATTGTTCTTGTCAGTTTCCTATGCAGCGTTGAACTAGATATGGCCCGTGTTTGTATGAAGAACAGTTCTTTTCTTCTGAGCAATCTCACTGTTCTGTATCTATAGGAAACACAGTAGAGTAGAAGAGTGCTCTTTTCTCAAAAGCAGAGTGTGTTTCTTGTAAGGCGAGCTAGCGTTTGTTTCCCAGTCCTAAATGGAGTTGAATCACATACAGTTTTTGGTCCTACACGCAAGAGTTGTTTTCTGGTAAGGAAAGTCACTATTGCGCTCCCATTGCCATACACAGTGCAAATAGCACTCGCATCTGTTCCCAGCAAGTATAGTGTATTGGACAAGAGGAGCTACAGTTCTTCTCAGTTTCCTAAGCAGAATTGAACTGGATATGGCCATTTTTGTAGGAAGCACATTTCTTTTGTTCTGAGCAAGCTCACTGTACTGGCCCTTTAGGAAACACAGTAGAGTAGAAGAGTGCTCTTTTCTCAAAAGCAGAGTGTGTCTATTGTAAGGCGAGCTAGCGTTTGTTTCCCAGTCCTAAATGGAGTTGAATCACATGCAGTTTTTGGTCCTATGAACAAGAGTTGTTTTCTGGTAAGGAAAGTCACTATTGCGCTCCCATTGCCATACACAGTACAAATAGCACTCGTGTCTGTTCCCAACAAATACAGTGTATTGGACTGAAGAGGAGCTACTGTTCTTTTCAGTTTCCTAAGCAGAGTTGAACTAGATATAGCCCGTGTGTGTAGGAAGCACAGTTCTTTTGTTCTGAGCAAGCTCACTGTTCAGACCCCATAGGAAACACAGTAGAGTAGAAGTGTGCCCTATTCTCAAAAGCATAGCGTGTTGCTTGTAAGGCGAGCTAGCGTTTGCTTCCCAGTCTTAAGTGGAGTTGAATCACATGCAGTTTCTGGTCCTAAGAGCAAAAGTTGTTTTCTGGTAAGAAAAGTCACTTTTGTGCTCCTATTACTGTACACAGTGCAAATAGCACTCGCGTCTGTTCCCAGCCAGTACAGTGTATTGGACTGAAGAGGAGCTACTGTTCTCGTCAATTTCCTAAGTAGAGTTGAACTAGATATGGCCCGTGTGTGCAGGAAGCACAGTTCTTTTGTTCTGAGCAAGCTCACTCTTCTGGCCCTATAGGAAACACAGTAGAGTAGAAGAGTGCTCTTTTCTCAAAAGCAGAGTGTGTTTCTTGTAAGGCGAGCTAGCGTTTGTTTCCCAGTCCTAAATGGAGTTGAATCACATGCAGTTTCTGGTCCTACGAGCAAGAGTTGTTTTCTGGTAAGAAGAGTTACTATTGCGCTCCTTTTGTCGTACACAGTGCGAATAGCACTGTCGTCTGTTCCCAGCATGTACAGTGTATTGGACTGAAGGGGATCTACTGTTCTTCTCAGTTTACTAAGCAGAATTGAACTAGATAGGGCCCTGTGTGTAGGAAGCACAGTTCTTTTGTTCTGAGCAAGCTAACTGTTCTGGCGCTATAGGAAACACAGTAGAGTAGAAGAGTGCTCTTTTCTCAAAAGCAGAGTGTGTTTCTTGTAAGGCGAGCAAGCGATTGTTTCCCAGTCGTAAATGGAGTTGAATCACATGCAGTTTTTGGTCTTATGAGCAAGTGTTCTTTTCTGGTAAGGAAAGTCACTATTGCGATCCCATTTCCATACACAGTGCAAATAGCACTCGCATCTGTTCCCAGCAAGTACAGTGTATTGGACTGAAAAGGAGCTACTGTTCTCGTCAGTTTCTTATGCAGAGTTGAACTAGATATTGCCTGTGTGTGTAGGAAGCACAGTTCTTTTGTTCTGATGAAGCTCACTGTTCTGGCGCTATAGGAAAAACAGTAGAGTAGAAGAGTGCTCTTTTCTCAAAAGCAGAGTGTGTTTCTTGTAAGGCTAGCTAGCTTTTGTTTCCCAGTCCTAAATGGAGTTGAATCACATGCAGTTTCTGGTCCTACGAGCAAGAGTTTTTTCTGGTAAGAAGAGTCACTATTGTGCTCCCACTGTCATACACAGGGCAAATAGCACTGGCATCTGTTCCCAGTATGGACAGTGTATTGGACTGAAGAAGATCTACTCTTCTTGTCAGGTTCCTAAGCAGAGTTTAACTAGATATGGCCCGTTTGTGCAGGAAGCACAATTCTTTTGTTCTGAGCAAGCTCACTCTTCTGGCCCTATAGGAAACACAGTAGAGTAGAAGAATGCTCTTTTCTCAAAAGCAGAGTGTGCTTCTTGTAAGGCGAGCTAGCGTTTGTTTCCCAGTCCTAAATGGAGTTGAATCACATGCAGTTTCTGGTCCTACGAGCAAGAGTTGTTTTCTGGTAAGAAGAGATATTATTGTGCTCCCTTTGTCGTACACAGTGCAAATAGCACTGGCGTCTGTTCCCAGCATGTACAGTGTATTGGACTGAAGAGGATCTACTCTTCTTCTCAGTTTACTAAGCAGAATTGAACTAGATAGGGCCATGTGTGTAGGAAGCACAGTTCTTTTGTTCTGAGCAAGCTAACTGTTCTGGCGCTATAGGAAACACAGTAGAGTAGAAGAGTACTCTTTTCTCAAAAGCATAATGTGTTTCTTGCAAGGTGAGCTAACGTTTGTTTCCCAGTCCTAAATGGATTTGAATCACTTGGAGTTTCTGGTCCTACAAGCAAGAGTATTTTCTGGTAAGAAGAGTCACTATTGTGCTCGCACTGTCATACACAGGGCAAATAGCACTGGCATCTGTACCTAGCATGTACAGTGTATTGGCTGAAGAGGATCTACTGTTCTTGTCAGGTTCCTAAGCAGAGTTGAACTAGATATGGCCCGTGTGTGCAGGAAGCACAATTCTTTTGTTCTGAGCAAGCTCACTGTACTTGCCCTATAGGAAAAACAGCAGAGTAGAAGAGTGCTCTTTTCTCAAAAGCAGATTGTGTTTCTTGTAAGGCGAGGCTAGCATTTGTTTCCCAGTCGTAAATGGAGTTGAATCACATGCAGTTTCTGGTCCTACGTGCAAGAGTTGTTTTCTGGTAACGAAAGTCACTATTGCGCTCCCATTGCCAAACACAGTGCAAATAGCACTTCGTGTGTTTCCAGCAAGTACAGTGTATTGGACTGAAGAGGAGCTACTGTTCTTGTCAGTTTCCTAAGCAGAGTTGAACTAGATATGGCCCGTGTGCGTAGGAAGCACAGTTCTTTTGTTCTGAGCAAGCTCACTGTTCAGACCCCATAAGACACATACCAGAGAAGAAGAGTGCTCTTTTCTCAAAAGCAGAGTGTATTTCTTGTAAAGCGAGCTAGCTTTTGTTTCCCAGTCCTAAATGAATTTGAATCACATGCACTTACTGGTCCTACGAGTAGAGTTATTTTTTGGTAAGAAGAGTCACTATTGCGCTCCCAAAGCCATACACAGTACAAATAGCACTTGCGTCTGTTCCAATCAAGTACAGTGTATTGGACTGAAGAGGAGCTACTGTTCTTGTCAGTTTCCTAAGCAGAGTTGAACTAGATATGGCCCGTGTGTATAGGAAGCACAGTTCATTTGTTCTGAGCAAGCTCACTGGTCGGACCCCATAGGAAACACAGTAGAGTAGAAGAGTGCTCTTTTCTCAAAAGCAGAGTGTGTTTCTAATAAGGCGAGATAGCATTTGTTTCCCAGTCCTAAATGGAGTTGAATCACATGCAGTTTCTGGTCCTACGAGCAAGAGTTGTTTTCTGGTAAAAAGAGTCACTATTGTGCTCCCAATGCCATACACAGTGCAAATAGCACTCGCGTCTGTTCCCAGCAAGTACAGTGTATTGGACTGAAGACGAGCTAATGTTCTTGTCAGTTTCCTAAGCAGAGTTGAACTAGATATGGCCCGTGTGTGCAAGAAGCACAGTTCATTTGTTCTGAGCAAGCTCACTGTTCTGGCCCTATAGGAAACACAGTAGAGTAGAAGAGTGCTCTTTTCTCAAGAGCAGAGTGTGTTTCTTGTAAGGCGAGCTAGTGTTTGTTTCCCAGTCCTAAATGGAGTTGAATCACATGCAGTTTTTGGTCCTACGCGCAAGAGTTGTTTTCCGGTAAGGAAAGTCACTATTTCGCTCCCACTGCCAAACACAGTGCAAATAGCACTCGCATCTGTTCCCAGCAAGTACCGTGTATTGGACTGAAGAGCAGCTACTGTTCTTTTCAGTTTCCTGAGCAGAATTGAACTGGATATGGCCATTTGTGTAGGAAGCACAGTTCTTTTGTTCTGAGCAAGCTCACTGTACTGGCCCTATAGGAAACACAGTAGAGTAGAAGAGTGCTCTTTTCTCAAAAGCAGAGTGTGTTTCTTGTAAGGCGAGCTAGCGTTTCTTTCCCAGTCCTAAATGGATTTGAATCACATGCAGTTTCTGGTCCTACAAGCAAGAGTATTTTCTGGTACGAAGAGTCACTATTGCGCTACCATTGTCATACACAGGGCAAATAGCACTGGCATTTGTTCCCAGCATGTACAGTGTATTGGACTGAAGAGGATCTATTGTTCTTGTCAGGTTCCTAAGCAGAGTTGAACTAGATATGGCCCGTGTGTGTATGAAGCACATTTGTTTTATTCTGAGCATGCTCACTGTTCTGGCCCTATAGGAAACACAGTAGAGTAGAAGAGTGCTCTTTTCCCAAAAGCAGAGTGTGTTTCTTGTAAGGCAAGCTAGCATTTGTTTCCCAGTCGTAAATGGAGTTGAATCACATGCAGTTTCTGGTCCTACGAGCAAGAGTTGTTTTCTGGTAAAAAGAGTCACTATTGCGCTCCCAATGCCGTACACAGTGCAAATAGCACTCGCGTCTGTTCCCAGGAAGTACAGTGTATTGGACTGAAGACGAGCTACTATTCTTGTCAGTTTCCTAAGCAGAGTTGAACTAGATATGGCCAGTGTGTGTATGAAGCACAGTTCTTTTGTTCTGAGCAAGCTCACTGTTCTGGCCCTATAGGAAACACAGTAGAGTAGAAGACTGCTCTTTACTCAAAAGCAGAGTATGTTTCTTGTTAGGCGAGCTGGTGTTTGTTTCCCAGTCCTAAATGGAGTTGAATCACATGCAGTTTTTGGTCCTACGTGCAAGAGTTGTTTTCTGGTAACGAAAGTCACTATTGTGCTCCCATTGCCAAACACAGTGCAAATAGCACTCGCATCTGTTCCCAGCAAGTACAGTGTATTGGACTGAAGAGGAGCTACTGTTCTTGTCAGTTTCCTAAGCAGGATTGAACTGGATATGGCCTTTTGTGTAGGAAGCACAGTTCTTTTGTTCTGAGCAAGCTCACTGTACTGGCCCTATAGGAAACACAGTAGAGTAGAAGAGTGCTCTTTTCTCAAAAGCAGAGTGTGTTTCTTGTAAGGCGAGCCAGCGTTTGTTTCCCAGTCCTAAATGGAGTTGAATCACATGCAGTTTTTGGTCCTACGAGCAAGAGTTGTTTTCTGGTAAGGAAAGTCACTATTGCGCTCCCGTTGACATACACAGTTCAAATAGCACTCGCGTCTGTTTACAGCAAGTACAGTGTATTGGACTGAAGAGGAGCTACTGTTCTTGTCAGTTTCCTAAGCAGAATTGAACTAGATTTGGCCCGTGTGTGTATGAAGCACAGTTCTTTTGTTCTGAGCAATCTCACTGTTCTGGCACTATAGGAAACACAGTAGAGTACAAGAGTGCTCTTTTCTCAAAAGCAGAGTGTGTTTCTTGTAAGGCGAGATAGCATTTGTTTCCCAGTCCTAAATGGAGTTGAATCCCATGCAGTTTCTGGTCCTACGAGCAAGAGTTGTTTTCTGGTAAAAAGAGTCACTTTTGTGCTCCCAAATCCGTACACAGTGCAAATAGCACTTGCGTCTGTTCCCAGGAAGTACAATGTATTGGACTGAAGAGGAGCTACTATTCTTGTCAGTTTCCTAAGCAGAGTTGAACTAGATATGGCCCGTGTGTGCAGGAAGCACAGTTCTTTTGTTCTGAGCAAGCTCACTGTACTGGCCCTATAGGAAACACAGTAGAGTAGAAGAGTGCTCTTTTCTCAAAAGCAGAGTGTGTTTCTTGTAAGGCGAGCTAGCGTTTGTTTCCCAGTCCTAAATGGAGTTGAATCACATGAAGTGTCTGGTCTTACGAGCAAGAGTTGTTTTCTGGTAAGGAAAGTCACTATTGCGCTCCGTTGACATACACAGTGCAAATAACACTCGCGTCTCTTTCCAGCAAGTACAGTGTATTGGACTGAAGAGGAGCTACTGTTCTTGTCAGTTACCTAAGCAGAATTGAACTAGATATGGCCCGTGTGTATGAAGCACATTTCTTTTGTTCTGATCAAGCTCACTGTTCTGGCCCTATAGGAAACACAGTAGAGTACAAGAGTGCTCTTTTCTCAAAAGCAGAGTGTGTTTCTTGTAAGTCGAGATAGCATTTGTTTCCCAGTCCTAAATGGAGTTGAATCACATGCAGTTTCTGGTCCTACGTGCAAGAGTTGTCTTCTGGTAACGAAAGTCACTATTGCGCTCCCATTGCCAAACACAGTGCAAATAGCACTTCGTGTGTGTCCAGCAAGTACAGTGTATTGGACTGAAGAGGAGCTACTGTTCTTGTCAGTTTCCTAAGCAGAGTTGAACTAGATATGGCCCGTGTGCGTAGGAAGCACAGTTCTTTTGTTCTGAGCAAGCTCACTGTTCTGGCCCAATAGGAAACACAGTAGAGTAGAAGAGTGCTCTTTTCTCAAAAGCAGAGTATGTTTCTTGTTAGGCGAGCTGGTGTTTGTTTCCCAGTCCTAAATGGAGTTGAATCACATGCAGTTTTTGGTCCTACGTGCAAGAGTTGTTTTCTGGTAACGAAAGTCACTATTGTGCTCCCATTGCCAAACACAGTGCAAATAGCACTCGCATCTGTTCCCAGCAAGTACAGTGTATTGGACTGAAGAGGAGCTACTGTTCTTGTCAGTTTCCTAAGCAGGATTGAACTGGATATGGCCCTTTTTGTAGGAAGCACAGTTCTTTTGTTCTGAGCAAGCTCACTGTACTGGCCCTATAGGAAACACAGTAGAGTAGAAGAGTGCTCTTTTCTCAAAAGCAGAGTGTGTTTCTTGTAAGGCGAGCCAGCGTTTGTTTCCCAGTCCTAAATGGAGTTGAATCACATGCAGTTTTTGGTCCTACGAGCAAGAGTTGTTTTCTGGTAAGGAAAGTCACTATTGCGCTCCCGTTGACATACACAGTTCAAATAGCACTCGCGTCTGTTTCCAGCAAGTACAGTGTATTGGACTGAAGAGGAGCTACTGTTCTTGTCAGTTTCCTAAGCAGAATTGAACTAGATTTGGCCCGTGTGTGTATGAAGCACAGTTCTTTTGTTCTGAGCAAGCTCACTGTTCTGGCCCTATAAGAAACACAGTAGAGTACAAGAGTGCTCTTTTCTCAAAAGCAGAGTGTGTTTCTTGTAAGGGGAGAGAGCATTTGTTTCCCAGTCCTAAATGGAGTTGAATCCCATGCAGTTTCTGGTCCTACGAGCAAGAGTTGTTTTCTGGTAAAAACAGTCACTTTTGTGCTCCCAAATCCGTACACAGTGCAAATAGCACTCGCGTCTTTTCCCAGCAAGTACAGTGTATTGGACTGAAGAGGAGCTACTGTTCTTGTCAGTTTCCTAAGCAGAGTTGAACTAGATATGGCCCGTGTGCGTAGGAAGCACAGTTCTTTTGTTCTGAGCAAGCTCACTGTTCGGACGCCATAGGACACATAATAGAGAAGAAGAGTGCTCTTTTCTCAAAAGCAGAGTGTATTTCTTGTAAGGCGAGATAGCTTTTGTTTCCCAGTCCTAAATGAATTTGTATCACATGCAGTTTCTGGTCCTACGAGTAGAGTTATTTTTTGGTAAGAAGAGTCACTATTGCGCTCCCAATGCCATACACAGTTCAAATAGCACTTGCGTCTGTTCCAATCAAGTACAGTGTATTGGACTGAAGAGGAGCTACTGTTCTTGTCAGTTTCCTAAGCAGAGTTGAACTAGATATGGCCCGTGTGTATAGGAAGCACAGTTCATTTTTTCTGAGCAAGCTCACTGTTCGGACCCCATAGGAAACACAGTAGAGTAGAAGAGTGCTCTTTTCTCAAAAGCAGAGTGTGTTTCTTGTAAGGCGAGATAGCGTTTGCTTACCAGACCTAAATGGAGTTGAATCACATGCAGTTTCTGGTCCTAAGAGCCAGAGTTGTTTTCTGGTAAAAAGGGTCACTATAGTGCTCCCATTGCTGTACACAGTACAAATATCACTCGTCTGTTCCCAGCAAGTGCAGTGTATTGGACTGAAGAGTAGCTACTGTTCTTGTCAGTTTCCTAAGCAGAGTTGAACTAGATATGGCCCGTGTGTGCAGGAAGCCCAGTCTTTTGTTCTGAGCAAGCTCTCTGTTCTGGCTCTATAGGAAACACAGTAGAGTAGAAGAGTGCTCTTTTCTCAAAAGCAGAGTGTGTTTCTTGTAAGACGAGCTAGTGTTTGTTTCCAAGTCCTAAATGGAGTTGAATCACATGCAGTTTCTGGTCGTACGAGCAAGAGTTATTTTCTGGTAAGAAGAGTCACTATTGTGCTCCCATTGCTGTACACAGTGCAAATAGCACTGGCGTCTGTTCCCAGCATGTACAGTGTATTGGACTGAAGAGGATCTACTGTTCTTGTCAGTTTACTAAACAGAATTGAACTAGATATGGCCGTATGTTTAGGAAGCACAGTTCTTTTGTTCTGAGCAAGCTCACTGTTCTGGCGCTATAGGAAACATAGTAGAGTAGAAGAGTGCACTTTTCTCAAAAGCAGAGTGTGTTTCTTGTAAGGCGAGCTAGTGTTTGTTTCCCAGTCCTAAATGTAGTTGAATCACATGCTGTTTTTGGTCCTATGCGCAAGAGTTGTTTTCTGGTAAGGAAAGTCACTATTGCGCTCCCATTGCCAAACACAGTGCAAATCGCACTCGCATCTGTTCCCAGCAAGTACAGTGTATTGGACTGAAAAGGAGCTACTGTTCTTGTGAGTTTCCTAAGCAAAATTGAACTGGATATGGCCTTTTGTGTAGGAAGCACAGTTCTTTTGTTCTGAGCAAGCTCACTGTACTGGCCCTATAGGAAACACAGTAGAGTAGAAGAGTGCTCTTTTCTCAAAAGCAGAGTGTGTTACTTGTACAGCGAGCTAGCATTTCTTTCCCAGTCCTAAATGGAGTTGAATCACATGCAGTTTTTGGTCCTCCGAGCAAGAGTTGTTTTGTGGTAAGAAGAGTCACTATTGTGCTCCCATTGTCATATACAGGGCAAATAGCACTGGCGTCTGTTCCCAGCATTTACAGTGTATTGGAATGAAGAGGATCTACTGTTCTTGTCAGTTTCCAATGCAGAGTTGAACTAGATATGGCCCGTGTGCGTAGGAAGCACAGTTCTTTTGTTCTGAGCAAGCTCACTGTTCTGGCCCTATAGGAAACACAGTAGAGTAGAAGAGTACTCTTTTCTCAAAAGCAGAGTGTGTTTCTGGTAAGGCGAGCTAACGTTTGTTTCTTAGTCCTAAATGGATTTGAATCACATGCAGGTTCTGGTCCTACAAGCAAGAGTATTTTCTGGTAAGAAGAGTCACTATTGCGCTCCCATTGTCATACACAGTGCAAATAGCACTGGCATTTGTTCCCAGCATGTACAGTGTATTGGACTGAAGAGGATCTACTGTTCTTGTCAGGTTCCTAAGCAGAGTTGAACTAGATATGGCCTGTGTGTGTATGAAGCACATTTCTTTTGTTCTGAGCAAGGTCACTGTTCTGGCCCTATAGCAAACACAGTAGAGTAGAAGAGTGCTCTTTTCTCAAAAGCAGAGTGTGTTTCTTGTAAGGAAAGCTAGCGTTTGTTTGCCAGTCCTAAATGGAGTTGAATCCCATGCAGTTGCTGGTTCTAGGAGCAAGAGTTGTTTTGTGGTAAGAAGAGTCACTATTGCGCTCTCATTGTTATACACAGTGCAAATAGCACTGGCGTCTGATCCCAGCAAGCACATTGTATTGTACAGAAGGGGATCTACTGTTCTTGTCAGTTTCCTAAGCAGAGTTGAACTAGATGTGTCCCGTGTGTGTAGGAAGCACAGTTCTTTTGTTCTGAGCAAGCTCACTGTTCGGACCCCATAGGAAACACAGTAGAGTAGAAGTGTGCCCTTTTCTCAAAAGCAGAGCTCGTTTCTTGTAAGGCAACCTAGCGTTTGTTTCCCAGTCCTAAGTGGAGTTGAATCACATGCAGTTTCTGGTTCTAGGAGCCAGAGTTGTTTTCTGGTAAGAAGAGTCACTATTGTGCTCCCATTGCTGTAACAGTGCAAATAGCACTCGCGTCTGTTCCCAGCAAGTACAGTGTATTGGACTGAAGAGGAGCTACTGTTCTTGTCAGTTTCCTAAGCAGAGTTGAACTAGATATGGCCCTTGTGCGTAGGAAGCACAGTTGTTCTGTTCTGAGCAAGCTCACTGTTCTGTACCTGTAGGAAACACAGTAGAGTACAAGAGTGCTCTTTTCTCAAAAGCAGAGTGTGTTTCTTGTAAGGCGAGCTAGCGTTTGTTACCCATCCTAAATGGAGTTGAATCACATACAGTCTTTGGTCCTACACGCAAGAGTTGTTTTCTGGTAAGGAAAGTAACTATTGGGCTCCCATTGCCATACACAGTGCAAATAGCACTCGTGTCTGTTCCCAACAATTAAAGTGTATTGGACTGAAGAGGAGCTACTGTTCTTGTCAGTTTCCTAAGCAGAGTTGAACTAGATAAGGCCCGTGTGTGTAGGAAGCACAGATCTTTTGTTCTGAGCAAGCTCACTGTTCTGGCCCTTTAGGAAACACAGTAGAGTAGAAGAGTGCTCTTTTCTCAAAAGCAGAGTGTGTTTATTGTAAGGCGTGCTAGCGTTTGTTTCCCAGTCCTAAATGGAGTTGAATCACATGCAGTTTCTGGTTCTAGGAGCCAGAGTTGTTTTCTGGTAAGAAGAGTCACTATTGTGCTCCCATTGCTGTACACAGTGCAAATAGCACTCTCGTCTGGTCCCAGCAAGTACAGTGTATTGGACTGAAGAGGAGCTACTGTTCTTGTCAGTTTCCTAAGCAGAGTTGAACTAGATATGGCCCGTGTGTGTAGGAAGCACAGTTCTTTTGTTCTGAGCAAGCTCACTGTTCTGGCCCTATAGGAAACCCAGTAGAGTACAAGAGTGCTCTTTTCTCAAAAGCAGAGAGTGTTTCTTGTAAGGCGAGATAGCATTTGTTTCCCAGTCTTAAATGGAGTTGAATCACATGCAGTTTCTGGTCCTACGAGCAAGAGTTGTTTTTTGGTAAAAAGAGTCACTATTGCGCTCCCAATGCCGTACAAGTGCAAATAGCACTTGCGTCTGTTCCCAGCAAGTACAGTGTATTGGACTGAAGAGGAGCTACTGTTCTTGTCAGTTTCCTAAGCAGAGTTGAACTAGATATGGCCCGTGTGTGCAGGAAGCACAGTTCTTTTGTTCTGAGCAAGCTCACTGTTCTGGCCCTATAGGAAACACAGTAGAGTAGAAGAGTGCTCTTTTCTCAAAAGCAGAGTGTGTTTCTTGTAAGGCGAGCAAGCGTTTATTTCCCAGTCCTAAATGGACTTGAATAACATGCAGTTTTTGCTCCTACGAGGAAGAGTTGTTTTCTGGTAAGGAAAGTCACTATTGCGCTCCCATTGCCATACACAGTGCAAATAGCACTCGTGTCTGTTCCCAACAATTAAAGTGTATTGGACTGAAGAGGAGCTACTGTTCTTGTCAGTTTCCTAAGCAGAGTTGAACTAGATATGGCCTGTTTGTGTAGGAAGCACAGTTCTTTTGTTCTGAGCAAGCTCACTGTTCAGACCCCATAGGAAACACAGTAGAGTAGAAGTGTGCCCTATTCTCAAAAGCAAAGCGTGTTGCTTGTAAGGCGAGCTAGCGTTTGCTTCCCAGTCTTAAGTGGAGTTGAATCACATGCAGTTTCTGGTCCTAAGAGCAAAAGTTGTTTTCTGGTAAGAAAAGTCACTATTGTGCTCCTATTACTGTACACAGTGCAAATAGCACTCACGTCTGTTCCCAGCAAGTACAGTGTATTGGACTGAAGAGGAGCTACTGTTCTCGTCAGTTTCCTAAGTAGAGTTGAACTACATATGACCCGTGTGTGTAGGAAGCACAGATCTTTTGTTCTGAGCAAGCTCACTGTTCTGGCCCCATAGGAGACACAGTAGAGTAAAAGAGTGCTCTTTTCTCAAAAGCAGAGTGTGTTTCTTGAAAGGCAAGCTAGCATGTGTTTCCCAGTCCTAAATGGAATTGAATCACATTCAGTTTCTGGTCCTACGAGCAAGAGTTTTTTCTGGTAAGAAGAGTCACTATTGTGCTCCTACTGTCATACACAGTACAAATAGCACTGGCATCTGTTCCCAGCATGTACAGTGTATTGGACTGAAGAGGATCTACTGTTCTTGCCAGGTTCCTAAGCACAGTTGAACTAGATATGGCCCGTGTGTGCAGGAAGCACAGTTCTTTTGTTCTGAGCAAGCTCACACTTCTGGCCCTATAGGAAACACAGTAGAGTAGAAGAGTGCTCTTTTCTCAAAAGCAGAGTGTGTTTCTTGTAAGGTGAGCTAGCGTTTGTTTCCCAGTCCTAAATGGAGTTGAATCACATGCAGTTTCTGGTCCTACGAGCAAGAGTTGTTTTCTGGTAAGAAGAGTTACTATTGCACTCCCTTTGACGTACACAGTGCGAATAGCACTGTCCTCTGTTCCCAGCATGTACAGTGTATTGGACTGAAGAGGATCTACTGTTCTTCTCAGTTTACTAAGCAGAATTGAACTAGATAGGGCCGTGTGTAGGAAGCACAGTTCTTTTGTTCTGAGCAAGCTAACTGTTCTGGCGCTATAGGAAACACAGTAGAGTAGAAGAGTGCTCTTTTCTCAAAAGCAGAGTCTGTTTCTTGTAAGGCGAGCTAGCGATTGTTTCCCAGTCGTAAATGGAGTTGAATCACATGCAGTTTTTGGTCTTATGAGCAAGTGTTCTTTTCTGGTAAGGAAAGTCACTATTGCGATCCCATTTCCATACACAGTGCAAATAGCACTCGCATCTGTT
The DNA here is from genome assembly GCF_949786415.1 of Peromyscus eremicus. Lineage (NCBI taxonomy): Eukaryota > Metazoa > Chordata > Mammalia > Rodentia > Cricetidae > Peromyscus > Peromyscus eremicus. Next base: position 52,593 of record NW_026736130.1, read on the forward strand.
CCCAGCAAGTACAGTGTATTGGACTGAAAAGGAGCTACTGTTCTCGTCAGTTTCTTATGCAGAATTGAACTAGATATTGCCTGTGTGTGTAGGAAGCACAGTTCTTTTGTTCTGATGAAGCTCACTGTTCTGGCGCTATAGGAAAGACAGTAGAGTAGAAGAGTGCTCTTTTCTCAAAAGCAGAGTGTGTTTCTTGTAAGGCTAGCTAGCGTTTGTTTCCCAGTCCTAAATGGAGTTGAATCACATGCAGTTTCTGGTCCTACGAGCAAGAGTTTTTTCTGGTAAGAAGAGTCACTATTGTGCTCCCACTGTCATACACAGGGCAAATAGCACTGGCATCTGTTCCCAGCATGGACAGTGTATTGGACTGAAGAAGATCTACTGTTCTTGTCAGGTTCCTAAGCAGAGTAGAACTAGATATGGCCGTGTGTGCAGGAAGCACAGTTCTTTTGTTCTGAGCAAGCTCACTGTACTGGCCCTATAGGAAAAACAGCAGAGTAGAAGAGTGCTCTTTTCTCAAAAGCAGATTGTGTTTCTTGTAAGGCGAGGCTAGCGTTTGTTTCCCAGTCGTAAATGGAGTTGAATCCTATGCAGTTTCTGTTCCTACGAGCAAGAGTTGTTTTCTGGTAAAAAGAGTCACTATTGCGCTCCCAATTCCGTACACAGTGCAAATAGCACTGGCGTCTGTTCCCAGCATGTACAGTGTATTGGACTGAAGAGGAGCTACTGTTCTCGTCAGTTTCCTAAGCAGAGTTGAACTAGATATGGCCCGTGTGTGCAGGAAGCACTGTTCTTTTGTTCTGAGCAAGCTCTCTGTTCTGGCCCTAGAGGAAACACTGTAGACTAGAAGAGTGCTCTTTTCTCAAAAGTAGAGTGTGTTTCTTCGAAGGCGAGCTAGTGTTTGTTTCCCAGTCCTAAACGGAGTTGAATGACATGCAATTTCTGGTCCTATGAGCAAGAGTTGTTTTCTGGTAAGAAGAGTCACTATTGCGCTCCCATTGCTGTACACAGTGCAAATAGGACTCGCGTATGTTCCCAGCAAGTACAGTGTATTGGACTGAAGAGGAGCTATTGTTCTTGTCAGTTTCCTATGCAGCGTTGAACTAGATATGGCCCGTGTTTGTATGAAGAACAGTTCTTTTCTTCTGAGCAATCTCACTGTTCTGTATCTATAGGAAACACAGTAGAGTAGAAGAGTGCTCTTTTCTCAAAAGCAGAGTGTGTTTCTTGTAAGGCGAGCTAGCGTTTGTTTCCCAGTCCTAAATGGAGTTGAATCACATACAGTTTTTGGTCCTACACGCAAGAGTTGTTTTCTGGTAAGGAAAGTCACTATTGCGCTCCCATTGCCATACACAGTGCAAATAGCACTCGCATCTGTTCCCAGCAAGTATAGTGTATTGGACAAGAGGAGCTACAGTTCTTCTCAGTTTCCTAAGCAGAATTGAACTGGATATGGCCATTTTTGTAGGAAGCACATTTCTTTTGTTCTGAGCAAGCTCACTGTACTGGCCCTTTAGGAAACACAGTAGAGTAGAAGAGTGCTCTTTTCTCAAAAGCAGAGTGTGTTTATTGTAAGGCGAGCTAGCGTTTGTTTCCCAGTCCTAAATGGAGTTGAATCACATGCAGTTTTTGGTCCTATGAACAAGAGTTGTTTTCTGGTAAGGAAAGTCACTATTGCGCTCCCATTGCCATACACAGTACAAATAGCACTCGTGTCTGTTCCCAACAAATACAGTGTATTGGACTGAAGAGGAGCTACTGTTCTTTTCAGTTTCCTAAGCAGAGTTGAACTAGATATAGCCCGTGTGTGTAGGAAGCACAGTTCTTTTGTTCTGAGCAAGCTCACTGTTCAGACCCCATAGGAAACACAGTAGAGTAGAAGTGTGCCCTATTCTCAAAAGCATAGCGTGTTGCTTGTAAGGCGAGCTAGCGTTTGCTTCCCAGTCTTAAGTGGAGTTGAATCACATGCAGTTTCTGGTCCTAAGAGCAAAAGTTGTTTTCTGGTAAGAAAAGTCACTTTTGTGCTCCTATTACTGTACACAGTGCAAATAGCACTCGCGTCTGTTCCCAGCCAGTACAGTGTATTGGACTGAAGAGGAGCTACTGTTCTCGTCAGTTTCCTAAGTAGAGTTGAACTAGATATGGCCCGTGTGTGCAGGAAGCACAGTTCTTTTGTTCTGAGCAAGCTCACTCTTCTGGCCCTATAGGAAACACAGTAGAGTAGAAGAGTGCTCTTTTCTCAAAAGCAGAGTGTGTTTCTTGTAAGGCGAGCTAGCGTTTGTTTCCCAGTCCTAAATGGAGTTGAATCACATGCAGTTTCTGGTCCTATGAGCAAGAGTTGTTTTCTGGTAAGAAGAGTTACTATTGCGCTCCTTTTGTCGTACACAGTGCGAATAGCACTGTCGTCTGTTCCCAGCATGTACAGTGTATTGGACTGAAGGGGATCTACTGTTCTTCTCAGTTTACTAAGCAGAATTGAACTAGATAGGGCCCTGTGTGTAGGAAGCACAGTTCTTTTGTTCTGAGCAAGCTAACTGTTCTGGCGCTATAGGAAACACAGTAGAGTAGAAGAGTGCTCTTTTCTCAAAAGCAGAGTGTGTTTCTTGTAAGGTGAGCAAGCGATTGTTTCCCAGTCGTAAATGGAGTTGAATCACATGCAGTTTTTGGTCTTATGAGCAAGTGTTCTTTTCTGGTAAGGAAAGTCACTATTGCGATCCCATTTCCATACACAGTGCAAATAGCACTCGCATCTGTTCCCAGCAAGTACAGTGTATTGGACTGAAAAGGAGCTACTGTTCTCGTCAGTTTCTTATGCAGAGTTGAACTAGATATTGCCTGTGTGTGTAGGAAGCACAGTTCTTTTGTTCTGATGAAGCTCACTGTTCTGGCGCTATAGGAAAGACAGTAGAGTAGAAGAGTGCTCTTTTCTCAAAAGCAGAGTGTGTTTCTTGTAAGGCTAGCTAGCTTTTGTTTCCCAGTCCTAAATGGAGTTGAATCACATGCAGTTTCTGGTCCTACGAGCAAGAGTTTTTTCTGGTAAGAAGAGTCACTATTGTGCTCCCACTGTCATACACAGGGCAAATAGCACTGGCATCTGTTCCCAGTATGGACAGTGTATTGGACTGAAGAAGATCTACTCTTCTTGTCAGGTTCCTAAGCAGAGTTTAACTAGATATGGCCCGTTTGTGCAGGAAGCACAATTCTTTTGTTCTGAGCAAGCTCACTCTTCTGGCCCTATAGGAAACACAGTAGAGTAGAAGAATGCTCTTTTCTCAAAAGCAGAGTGTGCTTCTTGTAAGGCGAGCTAGCGTTTGTTTCCCAGTCCTAAATGGAGTTGAATCACATGCAGTTTCTGGTCCTACGAGCAAGAGTTGTTTTCTGGTAAGAAGAGATATTATTGTGCTCCCTTTGTCGTACACAGTGCAAATAGCACTGGCGTCTGTTCCCAGCATGTACAGTGTATTGGACTGAAGAGGATCTACTCTTCTTCTCAGTTTACTAAGCAGAATTGAACTAGATAGGGCCATGTGTGTAGGAAGCACAGTTCTTTTGTTCTGAGCAAGCTAACTGTTCTGGCGCTATAGGAAACACAGTAGAGTAGAAGAGTACTCTTTTCTCAAAAGCATAATGTGTTTCTTGCAAGGTGAGCTAACGTTTGTTTCCCAGTCCTAAATGGATTTGAATCACTTGGAGTTTCTGGTCCTACAAGCAAGAGTATTTTCTGGTAAGAAGAGTCACTATTGTGCTCGCACTGTCATACACAGGGCAAATAGCACTGGCATCTGTACCTAGCATGTACAGTGTATTGGCTGAAGAGGATCTACTGTTCTTGTCAGGTTCCTAAGCAGAGTTGAACTAGATATGGCCCGTGTGTGCAGGAAGCACAATTCTTTTGTTCTGAGCAAGCTCACTGTACTTGCCCTATAGGAAAAACAGCAGAGTAGAAGAGTGCTCTTTTCTCAAAAGCAGATTGTGTTTCTTGTAAGGCGAGGCTAGCATTTGTTTCCCAGTCGTAAATGGAGTTGAATCACATGCAGTTTCTGGTCCTACGTGCAAGAGTTGTTTTCTGGTAACGAAAGTCACTATTGCGCTCCCATTGCCAAACACAGTGCAAATAGCACTTCGTGTGTTTCCAGCAAGTACAGTGTATTGGACTGAAGAGGAGCTACTGTTCTTGTCAGTTTCCTAAGCAGAGTTGAACTAGATATGGCCCGTGTGCGTAGGAAGCACAGTTCTTTTGTTCTGAGCAAGCTCACTGTTCAGACCCCATAAGACACATACCAGAGAAGAAGAGTGCTCTTTTCTCAAAAGCAGAGTGTATTTCTTGTAAAGCGAGCTAGCTTTTGTTTCCCAGTCCTAAATGAATTTGAATCACATGCACTTACTGGTCCTACGAGTAGAGTTATTTTTTGGTAAGAAGAGTCACTATTGCGCTCCCAAAGCCATACACAGTACAAATAGCACTTGCGTCTGTTCCAATCAAGTACAGTGTATTGGACTGAAGAGGAGCTACTGTTCTTGTCAGTTTCCTAAGCAGAGTTGAACTAGATATGGCCCGTGTGTATAGGAAGCACAGTTCATTTGTTCTGAGCAAGCTCACTGGTCGGACCCCATAGGAAACACAGTAGAGTAGAAGAGTGCTCTTTTCTCAAAAGCAGAGTGTGTTTCTAATAAGGCGAGATAGCATTTGTTTCCCAGTCCTAAATGGAGTTGAATCACATGCAGTTTCTGGTCCTACGAGCAAGAGTTGTTTTCTGGTAAAAAGAGTCACTATTGTGCTCCCAATGCCATACACAGTGCAAATAGCACTCGCGTCTGTTCCCAGCAAGTACAGTGTATTGGACTGAAGACGAGCTACTGTTCTTGTCAGTTTCCTAAGCAGAGTTGAACTAGATATGGCCCGTGTGTGCAAGAAGCACAGTTCATTTGTTCTGAGCAAGCTCACTGTTCTGGCCCTATAGGAAACACAGTAGAGTAGAAGAGTGCTCTTTTCTCAAGAGCAGAGTGTGTTTCTTGTAAGGCGAGCTAGCGTTTCTTTCCCAGTCCTAAATGGAGTTGAATCACATGCAGTTTTTGGTCCTACGCGCAAGAGTTGTTTTCCGGTAAGGAAAGTCACTATTTCGCTCCCACTGCCAAACACAGTGCAAATAGCACTCGCATCTGTTCCCAGCAAGTACCGTGTATTGGACTGAAGAGCAGCTACTGTTCTTTTCAGTTTCCTGAGCAGAATTGAACTGGATATGGCCATTTGTGTAGGAAGCACAGTTCTTTTGTTCTGAGCAAGCTCACTGTACTGGCCCTATAGGAAACACAGTAGAGTAGAAGAGTGCTCTTTTCTCAAAAGCAGAGTGTGTTTCTTGTAAGGCGAGCTAGCGTTTCTTTCCCAGTCCTAAATGGATTTGAATCACATGCAGTTTCTGGTCCTACAAGCAAGAGTATTTTCTGGCACTATTGCGCTACCATTGTCATACACAGGGCAAATAGCACTGGCATTTGTTCCCAGCATGTACAGTGTATTGGACTGAAGAGGATCTATTGTTCTTGTCAGGTTCCTAAGCAGAGTTGAACTAGATATGGCCCGTGTGTGTATGAAGCACATTTCTTTTATTCTGAGCATGCTCACTGTTCTGGCCCTATAGGAAACACAGTAGAGTAGAAGAGTGCTCTTTTCCCAAAAGCAGAGTGTGTTTCTTGTAAGGCAAGCTAGCATTTGTTTCCCAGTCGTAAATGGAGTTGAATCACATGCAGTTTCTGGTCCTACGAGCAAGAGTTGTTTTCTGGTAAAAAGAGTCACTATTGCGCTCCCAATGCCGTACACAGTGCAAATAGCACTCGCGTCTGTTCCCAGGAAGTACAGTGTATTGGACTGAAGACGAGCTACTATTCTTGTCAGTTTCCTAAGCAGAGTTGAACTAGATATGGCCAGTGTGTGTATGAAGCACAGTTCTTTTGTTCTGAGCAAGCTCACTGTTCTGGCCCTATAGGAAACACAGTAGAGTAGAAGACTGCTCTTTACTCAAAAGCAGAGTATGTTTCTTGTTAGGCGAGCTGGTGTTTGTTTCCCAGTCCTAAATGGAGTTGAATCACATGCAGTTTTTGGTCCTACGTGCAAGAGTTGTTTTCTGGTAAAAAGAGTCACTATTGTGCTCCCAATGCCATACACAGTGCAAATAGCACTCGCGTCTGTTCCCAGCAAGTACAGTGTATTGGACTGAAGACGAGCTACTGTTCTTGTCAGTTTCCTAAGCAGAGTTGAACTAGATATGGCCCGTGTGTGCAAGAAGCACAGTTCATTTGTTCTGAGCAAGCTCACTGTTCTGGCCCTATAGGAAACACAGTAGAGTAGAAGAGTGCTCTTTTCTCAAGAGCAGAGTGTGTTTCTTGTAAGGCGAGCTAGTGTTTGTTTCCCAGTCCTAAATGGAGTTGAATCACATGCAGTTTTTGGTCCTACGCGCAAGAGTTGTTTTCCGGTAAGGAAAGTCACTATTTCGCTCCCACTGCCAAACACAGTGCAAATAGCACTCGCATCTGTTCCCAGCAAGTACAGTGTATTGGACTGAAGAGGAGCTACTGTTCTTGTCAGTTTCCTAAGCAGGATTGAACTGGATATGGCCTTTTGTGTAGGAAGCACAGTTCTTTTGTTCTGAGCAAGCTCACTGTACTGGCCCTATAGGAAACACAGTAGAGTAGAAGAGTGCTCTTTTCTCAAAAGCAGAGTGTGTTTCTTGTAAGGCGAGCCAGCGCTTGTTTCCCAGTCCTAAATGGAGTTGAATCACATGCAGTTTTTGGTCCTACGAGCAAGAGTTGTTTTCTGGTAAGGAAAGTCACTATTGCGCTCCCGTTGACATACACAGTTCAAATAGCACTCGCGTCTGTTTACAGCAAGTACAGTGTATTGGACTGAAGAGGAGCTACTGTTCTTGTCAGTTTCCTAAGCAGAATTGAACTAGATTTGGCCCGTGTGTGTATGAAGCACAGTTCTTTTGTTCTGAGCAATCTCACTGTTCTGGCACTATAGGAAACACAGTAGAGTACAAGAGTGCTCTTTTCTCAAAAGCAGAGTGTGTTTCTTGTAAGGCGAGATAGCATTTGTTTCCCAGTCCTAAATGGAGTTGAATCCCATGCAGTTTCTGGTCCTACGAGCAAGAGTTGTTTTCTGGTAAAAAGAGTCACTTTTGTGCTCCCAAATCCGTACACAGTGCAAATAGCACTTGCGTCTGTTCCCAGGAAGTACAATGTATTGGACTGAAGAGGAGCTACTATTCTTGTCAGTTTCCTAAGCAGAGTTGAACTAGATATGGCCCGTGTGTGCAGGAAGCACAGTTCTTTTGTTCTGAGCAAGCTCACTGTACTGGCCCTATAGGAAACACAGTAGAGTAGAAGAGTGCTCTTTTCTCAAAAGCAGAGTGTGTTTCTTGTAAGGCGAGCTAGCGTTTGTTTCCCAGTCCTAAATGGAGTTGAATCACATGAAGTGTCTGGTCTTACGAGCAAGAGTTGTTTTCTGGTAAGGAAAGTCACTATTGCGCTCCGTTGACATACACAGTGCAAATAACACTCGCGTCTCTTTCCAGCAAGTACAGTGTATTGGACTGAAGAGGAGCTACTGTTCTTGTCAGTTACCTAAGCAGAATTGAACTAGATATGGCCCGTGTGTATGAAGCACATTTCTTTTGTTCTGATCAAGCTCACTGTTCTGGCCCTATAGGAAACACAGTAGAGTACAAGAGTGCTCTTTTCTCAAAAGCAGAGTGTGTTTCTTGTAAGTCGAGATAGCATTTGTTTCCCAGTCCTAAATGGAGTTGAATCACATGCAGTTTCTGGTCCTACGTGCAAGAGTTGTTTTCTGGTAACGAAAGTCACTATTGCGCTCCCATTGCCAAACACAGTGCAAATAGCACTTCGTGTGTGTCCAGCAAGTACAGTGTATTGGACTGAAGAGGAGCTACTGTTCTTGTCAGTTTCCTAAGCAGAGTTGAACTAGATATGGCCCGTGTGCGTAGGAAGCACAGTTCTTTTGTTCTGAGCAAGCTCACTGTTCTGGCCCAATAGGAAACACAGTAGAGTAGAAGAGTGCTCTTTTCTCAAAAGCAGAGTATGTTTCTTGTTAGGCGAGCTGGTGTTTGTTTCCCAGTCCTAAATGGAGTTGAATCACATGCAGTTTTTGGTCCTACGTGCAAGAGTTGTTTTCTGGTAACGAAAGTCACTATTGTGCTCCCATTGCCAAACACAGTGCAAATAGCACTCGCATCTGTTCCCAGCAAGTACAGTGTATTGGACTGAAGAGGAGCTACTGTTCTTGTCAGTTTCCTAAGCAGGATTGAACTGGATATGACCCTTTTTGTAGGAAGCACAGTTCTTTTGTTCTGAGCAAGCTCACTGTACTGGCCCTATAGGAAACACAGTAGAGTAGAAGAGTGCTCTTTTCTCAAAAGCAGAGTGTGTTTCTTGTAAGGCGAGCCAGCGTTTGTTTCCCAGTCCTAAATGGAGTTGAATCACATGCAGTTTTTGGTCCTACGAGCAAGAGTTGTTTTCTGGTAAGGAAAGTCACTATTGCGCTCCCGTTGACATACACAGTTCAAATAGCACTCGCGTCTGTTTCCAGCAAGTACAGTGTATTGGACTGAAGAGGAGCTACTGTTCTTGTCAGTTTCCTAAGCAGAATTGAACTAGATTTGGCCCGTGTGTGTATGAAGCACAGTTCTTTTGTTCTGAGCAAGCTCACTGTTCTGGCCCTATAAGAAACACAGTAGAGTACAAGAGTGCTCTTTTCTCAAAAGCAGAGTGTGTTTCTTGTAAGGGGAGAGAGCATTTGTTTCCCAGTCCTAAATGGAGTTGAATCCCATGCAGTTTCTGGTCCTACGAGCAAGAGTTGTTTTCTGGTAAAAACAGTCACTTTTGTGCTCCCAAATCCGTACACAGTGCAAATAGCACTCGCGTCTTTTCCCAGCAAGTACAGTGTATTGGACTGAAGAGGAGCTACTGTTCTTGTCAGTTTCCTAAGCAGAGTTGAACTAGATATGGCCCGTGTGCGTAGGAAGCACAGTTCTTTTGTTCTGAGCAAGCTCACTGTTCGGACGCCATAGGACACATAATAGAGAAGAAGAGTGCTCTTTTCTCAAAAGCAGAGTGTATTTCTTGTAAGGCGAGATAGCTTTTGTTTCCCAGTCCTAAATGAATTTGTATCACATGCAGTTTCTGGTCCTACGAGTAGAGTTATTTTTTGGTAAGAAGAGTCACTATTGCGCTCCCAATGCCATACACAGTTCAAATAGCACTTGCGTCTGTTCCAATCAAGTACAGTGTATTGGACTGAAGAGGAGCTACTGTTCTTGTCAGTTTCCTAAGCAGAGTTGAACTAGATATGGCCCGTGTGTATAGGAAGCACAGTTCATTTTTTCTGAGCAAGCTCACTGTTCGGACCCCATAGGAAACACAGTAGAGTAGAAGAGTGCTCTTTTCTCAAAAGCAGAGTGTGTTTCTTGTAAGGCGAGATAGCGTTTGCTTACCAGACCTAAATGGAGTTGAATCACATGCAGTTTCTGGTCCTAAGAGCCAGAGTTGTTTTCTGGTAAAAAGGGTCACTATAGTGCTCCCATTGCTGTACACAGTACAAATATCACTCGTCTGTTCTCAGCAAGTACAGTGTATTGGACTGAAGAGTAGCTACTGTTCTTGTCAGTTTCCTAAGCAGAGTTGAACTAGATATGGCCCGTGTGTGCAGGAAGCCCAGTCTTTTGTTCTGAGCAAGCTCTCTGTTCTGGCTCTATAGGAAACACAGTAGAGTAGAAGAGTGCTCTTTTCTCAAAAGCAGAGTGTGTTTCTTGTAAGACGAGCTAGTGTTTGTTTCCAAGTCCTAAATGGAGTTGAATCACATGCAGTTTCTGGTCGTACGAGCAAGAGTTATTTTCTGGTAAGAAGAGTCACTATTGTGCTCCCATTGCTGTACACAGTGCAAATAGCACTGGCGTCTGTTCCCAGCATGTACAGTGTATTGGACTGAAGAGGATCTACTGTTCTTGTCAGTTTACTAAACAGAATTGAACTAGATATGGCCGTATGTTTAGGAAGCACAGTTCTTTTGTTCTGAGCAAGCTCACTGTTCTGGCTCTATAGGAAACATAGTAGAGTAGAAGAGTGCACTTTTCTCAAAAGCAGAGTGTGTTTCTTGTAAGGCGAGCTAGTGTTTGTTTCCCAGTCCTAAATGTAGTTGAATCACATGCTGTTTTTGGTCCTATGCGCAAGAGTTGTTTTCTGGTAAGGAAAGTCACTATTGCGCTCCCATTGCCAAACACAGTGCAAATAGCACTCGCATCTGTTCCCAGCAAGTACAGTGTATTGGACTGAAAAGGAGCTACTGTTCTTGTCAGTTTCCTAAGCAAAATTGAACTGGATATGGCCTTTTGTGTAGGAAGCACAGTTCTTTTGTTCTGAGCAAGCTCACTGTACTGGCCCTATAGGAAACACAGTAGAGTAGAAGAGTGCTCTTTTCTCAAAAGCAGAGTGTGTTACTTGTAAGGCGAGCTAGCATTTCTTTCCCAGTCCTAAATGGAGTTGAATCACATGCAGTTTTTGGTCCTCCGAGCAAGAGTTGTTTTGTGGTAAGAAGAGTCACTATTGTGCTCCCATTGTCATACACAGGGCAAATAGCACTGGCGTCTGTTCCCAGCATTTACAGTGTATTGGACTGAAGAGGATCTACTGTTCTTGTCAGTTTCCAATGCAGAGTTGAACTAGATATGGCCCGTGTGCGTAGGAAGCACAGTTCTTTTGTTCTGAGCAAGCTCACTGTTCTGGCCCTATAGGAAACACAGTAGAGTAGAAGAGTACTCTTTTCTCAAAAGCAGAGTGTGTTTCTGGTAAGGCGAGCTAACGTTTGTTTCTTAGTCCTAAATGGATTTGAATCACATGCAGTTTCTGGTCCTACAAGCAAGAGTATTTTCTGGTAAGAAGAGTCACTATTGCGCTCCCATTGTCATACACAGTGCAAATAGCACTGGCATTTGTTCCCAGCATGTACAGTGTATTGGACTGAAGAGGATCTACTGTTCTTGTCAGGTTCCTAAGCAGAGTTGAACTAGATATGGCCTGTGTGTGTATGAAGCACATTTCTTTTGTTCTGAGCAAGGTCACTGTTCTGGCCCTATAGCAAACACAGTAGAGTAGAAGAGTGCTCTTTTCTCAAAAGCAGAGTGTGTTTCTTGTAAGGAAAGCTAGCGTTTGTTTGCCAGTCCTAAATGGAGTTGAATCCCATGCAGTTTCTGGTTCTAGGAGCAAGAGTTGTTTTGTGGTAAGAAGAGTCACTATTGCGCTCTCATTGTTATACACAGTGCAAATAGCACTGGCGTCTGATCCCAGCAAGCACATTGTATTGTACAGAAGGGGATCTACTGTTCTTGTCAGTTTCCTAAGCAGAGTTGAACTAGATGTGTCCCGTGTGTGTAGGAAGCACAGTTCTTTTGTTCTGAGCAAGCTCACTGTTCGGACCCCATAGGAAACACAGTAGAGTAGAAGTGTGCCCTTTTCTCAAAAGCAGAGCTCGTTTCTTGTAAGGCAACCTAGCGTTTGTTTCCCAGTCCTAAGTGGAGTTGAATCACATGCAGTTTCTGGTTCTAGGAGCCAGAGTTGTTTTCTGGTAAGAAGAGTCACTATTGTGCTCCCATTGCTGTAACAGTGCAAATAGCACTCGCGTCTGTTCCCAGCAAGTACAGTGTATTGGACTGAAGAGGAGCTACTGTTCTTGTCAGTTTCCTAAGCAGAGTTGAACTAGATATGGCCCTTGTGCGTAGGAAGCACAGTTGTTCTGTTCTGAGCAAGCTCACTGTTCTGTACCTGTAGGAAACACAGTAGAGTACAAGAGTGCTCTTTTCTCAAAAGCAGAGTGTGTTTCTTGTAAGGCGAGCTAGCGTTTGTTACCCATCCTAAATGGAGTTGAATCACATACAGTCTTTGGTCCTACACGCAAGAGTTGTTTTCTGGTAAGGAAAGTAACTATTGTGCTCCCATTGCCATACACAGTGCAAATAGCACTCGTGTCTGTTCCCAACAATTAAAGTGTATTGGACTGAAGAGGAGCTACTGTTCTTGTCAGTTTCCTAAGCAGAGTTGAACTAGATAAGGCCCGTGTGTGTAGGAAGCACAGATCTTTTGTTCTGAGCAAGCTCACTGTTCTGGCCCTTTAGGAAACACAGTAGAGTAGAAGAGTGCTCTTTTCTCAAAAGCAGAGTGTGTTTATTGTAAGGCGTGCTAGCGTTTGTTTCCCAGTCCTAAATGGAGTTGAATCACATGCAGTTTCTGGTTCTAGGAGCCAGAGTTGTTTTCTGGTAAGAAGAGTCACTATTGTGCTCCCATTGCTGTACACAGTGCAAATAGCTCTCTCGTCTGGTCCCAGCAAGTACAGTGTATTGGACTGAAGAGGAGCTACTGTTCTTGTCAGTTTCCTAAGCAGAGTTGAACTAGATATGGCCCGTGTGTGTAGGAAGCACAGTTCTTTTGTTCTGAGCAAGCTCACTGTTCTGGCCCTATAGGAAACCCAGTAGAGTACAAGAGTGCTCTTTTCTCAAAAGCAGAGAGTGTTTCTTGTAAGGCGAGATAGCATTTGTTTCCCAGTCTTAAATGGAGTTGAATCACATGCAGTTTCTGGTCCTACGAGCAAGAGTTGTTTTTTGGTAAAAAGAGTCACTATTGCGCTCCCAATGCCGTACAAGTGCAAATAGCACTTGCGTCTGTTCCCAGCAAGTACAGTGTATTGGACTGAAGAGGAGCTACTGTTCTTGTCAGTTTCCTAAGCAGAGTTGAACTAGATATGGCCCGTGTGTGCAGGAAGCACAGTTCTTTTGTTCTGAGCAAGCTCACTGTTCTGGCCCTATAGGAAACACAGTAGAGTAGAAGAGTGCTCTTTTCTCAAAAGCAGAGTGTGTTTCTTGTAAGGCGAGCAAGCGTTTATTTCCCAGTCCTAAATGGACTTGAATAACATGCAGTTTTTGCTCCTACGAGGAAGAGTTGTTTTCTGGTAAGGAAAGTCACTATTGCGCTCCCATTGCCATACACAGTGCAAATAGCACTCGTGTCTGTTCCCAACAATTAAAGTGTATTGGACTGAAGAGGAGCTACTGTTCTTGTCAGTTTCCTAAGCAGAGTTGAACTAGATATGGCCTGTTTGTGTAGGAAGCACAGTTCTTTTGTTCTGAGCAAGCTCACTGTTCAGGCCCCATAGGAAACACAGTAGAGTAGAAGTGTGCCCTATTCTCAAAAGCAAAGCGTGTTGCTTGTAAGGCGAGCTAGCGTTTGCTTCCCAGTCTTAAGTGGAGTTGAATCACATGCAGTTTCTGGTCCTAAGAGCAAAAGTTGTTTTCTGGTAAGAAAAGTCACTATTGTGCTCCTATTACTGTACACAGTGCAAATAGCACTCGCGTCTGTTCCCAGCAAGTACAGTGTATTGGACTGAAGAGGAGCTACTGTTCTCGTCAGTTTCCTAAGTAGAGTTGAACTACATATGACCCGTGTGTGTAGGAAGCACAGATCTTTTGTTCTGAGCAAGCTCACTGTTCTGGCCCCATAGGAGACACAGTAGAGTAAAAGAGTGCTCTTTTCTCAAAAGCAGAGTGTGTTTCTTGAAAGGCAAGCTAGCATGTGTTTCCCAGTCCTAAATGGAATTGAATCACATTCAGTTTCTGGTCCTACGAGCAAGAGTTTTTTCTGGTAAGAAGAGTCACTATTGTGCTCCTACTGTCATACACAGTACAAATAGCACTGGCATCTGTTCCCAGCATGTACAGTGTATTGGACTGAAGAGGATCTACTGTTCTTGCCAGGTTCCTAAGCACAGTTGAACTAGATATGGCCCGTGTGTGCAGGAAGCACAGTTCTTTTGTTCTGAGCAAGCTCACACTTCTGGCCCTATAGGAAACACAGTAGAGTAGAAGAGTGCTCTTTTCTCAAAAGCAGAGTGTGTTTCTTGTAAGGTGAGCTAGCGTTTGTTTCCCAGTCCTAAATGGAGTTGAATCACATGCAGTTTCTGGTCCTACGAGCAAGAGTTGTTTTCTGGTAAGAAGAGTTACTATTGCACTCCCTTTGACGTACACAGTGCGAATAGCACTGTCCTCTGTTCCCAGCATGTACAGTGTATTGGACTGAAGAGGATCTACTGTTCTTCTCAGTTTACTAAGCAGAATTGAACTAGATAGGGCCGTGTGTAGGAAGCACAGTTCTTTTGTTCTGAGCAAGCTAACTGTTCTGGCGCTATAGGAAACACAGTAGAGTAGAAGAGTGCTCTTTTCTCAAAAGCAGAGTCTGTTTCTTGTAAGGCGAGCTAGCGATTGTTTCCCAGTCGTAAATGGAGTTGAATCACATGCAGTTTTTGGTCTTATGAGCAAGTGTTCTTTTCTGGTAAGGAAAGTCACTATTGCGATCCCATTTCCATACACAGTGCAAATAGCACTCGCATCTGTTCCCAGCAAGTACAGTGTATTGGACTGAAAAGGAGCTACTGTTCTCGTCAGTTTCTTATGCAGAATTGAACTAGATATTGCCTGTGTGTGTAGGAAGCACAGTTCTTTTGTTCTGATGAAGCTCACTGTTCTGGCGCTATAGGAAAGACAGTAGAGTAGAAGAGTGCTCTTTTCTCAAAAGCAGAGTGTGTTTCTTGTAAGGCTAGCTAGCGTTTGTTTCCCAGTCCTAAATGGAGTTGAATCACATGCAGTTTCTGGTCCTACGAGCAAGAGTTTTTTCTGGTAAGAAGAGTCACTATTGTGCTCCCACTGTCATACACAGGGCAAATAGCACTGGCATCTGTTCCCAGCATGGACAGTGTATTGGACTGAAGAAGATCTACTGTTCTTGTCAGGTTCCTAAGCAGAGTAGAACTAGATATGGCCGTGTGTGCAGGAAGCACAGTTCTTTTGTTCTGAGCAAGCTCACTGTACTGGCCCTATAGGAAAAACAGCAGAGTAGAAGAGTGCTCTTTTCTCAAAAGCAGATTGTGTTTCTTGTAAGGCGAGGCTAGCGTTTGTTTCCCAGTTGTAAATGGAGTTGAATCCTATGCAGTTTCTGTTCCTACGAGCAAGAGTTGTTTTCTGGTAAAAAGAGTCACTATTGCGCTCCCAATTCCGTACACAGTGCAAATAGCACTGGCGTCTGTTCCCAGCATGTACAGTGTATTGGACTGAAGAGGAGCTACTGTTCTCGTCAGTTTCCTAAGCAGAGTTGAACTAGATATGGCCCGTGTGTGCAGGAAGCACTGTTCTTTTGTTCTGAGCAAGCTCTCTGTTCTGGCCCTAGAGGAAACACTGTAGACTAGAAGAGTGCTCTTTTCTCAAAAGTAGAGTGTGTTTCTTCGAAGGCGAGCTAGTGTTTGTTTCCCAGTCCTAAACGGAGTTGAATGACATGCAATTTCTGGTCCTATGAGCAAGAGTTGTTTTCTGGTAAGAAGAGTCACTATTGCGCTCCCATTGCTGTACACAGTGCAAATAGGACTCGCGTATGTTCCCAGCAAGTACAGTGTATTGGACTGAAGAGGAGCTATTGTTCTTGTCAGTTTCCTATGCAGCGTTGAACTAGATATGGCCCGTGTTTGTATGAAGAACAGTTCTTTTCTTCTGAGCAATCTCACTGTTCTGTATCTATAGGAAACACAGTAGAGTAGAAGAGTGCTCTTTTCTCAAAAGCAGAGTGTGTTTATTGTAAGGCGAGCTAGCGTTTGTTTCCCAGTCCTAAATGGAGTTGAATCACATGCAGTTTTTGGTCCTATGAACAAGAGTTGTTTTCTGGTAAGGAAAGTCACTATTGCGCTCCCATTGCCATACACAGTACAAATAGCACTCGTGTCTGTTCCCAACAAATACAGTGTATTGGACTGAAGAGGAGCTACTGTTCTTTTCAGTTTCCTAAGCAGAGTTGAACTAGATATAGCCCGTGTGTGTAGGAAGCACAGTTCTTTTGTTCTGAGCAAGCTCACTGTTCAGACCCCATAGGAAACACAGTAGAGTAGAAGTGTGCCCTATTCTCAAAAGCATAGCGTGTTGCTTGTAAGGCGAGCTAGCGTTTGCTTCCCAGTCTTAAGTGGAGTTGAATCACATGCAGTTTCTGGTCCTAAGAGCAAAAGTTGTTTTCTGGTAAGAAAAGTCACTTTTGTGCTCCTATTACTGTACACAGTGCAAATAGCACTCGCGTCTGTTCCCAGCCAGTACAGTGTATTGGACTGAAGAGGAGCTACTGTTCTCGTCAGTTTCCTAAGTAGAGTTGAACTAGATATGGCCCGTGTGTGCAGGAAGCACAGTTCTTTTGTTCTGAGCAAGCTCACTCTTCTGGCCCTATAGGAAACACAGTAGAGTAGAAGAGTGCTCTTTTCTCAAAAGCAGAGTGTGTTTCTTGTAAGGCGAGCTAGCGTTTGTTTCCCAGTCCTAAATGGAGTTGAATCACATGCAGTTTCTGGTCCTATGAGCAAGAGTTGTTTTCTGGTAAGAAGAGTTACTATTGCGCTCCTTTTGTCGTACACAGTGCGAATAGCACTGTCGTCTGTTCCCAGCATGTACAGTGTATTGGACTGAAGGGGATCTACTGTTCTTCTCAGTTTACTAAGCAGAATTGAACTAGATAGGGCCCTGTGTGTAGGAAGCACAGTTCTTTTGTTCTGAGCAAGCTAACTGTTCTGGCGCTATAGGAAACACAGTAGAGTAGAAGAGTGCTCTTTTCTCAAAAGCAGAGTGTGTTTCTTGTAAGGTGAGCAAGCGATTGTTTCCCAGTCGTAAATGGAGTTGAATCACATGCAGTTTTTGGTCTTATGAGCAAGTGTTCTTTTCTGGTAAGGAAAGTCACTATTGCGATCCCATTTCCATACACAGTGCAAATAGCACTCGCATCTGTTCCCAGCAAGTACAGTGTATTGGACTGAAAAGGAGCTACTGTTCTCGTCAGTTTCTTATGCAGAGTTGAACTAGATATTGCCTGTGTGTGTAGGAAGCACAGTTCTTTTGTTCTGATGAAGCTCACTGTTCTGGCGCTATAGGAAAGACAGTAGAGTAGAAGAGTGCTCTTTTCTCAAAAGCAGAGTGTGTTTCTTGTAAGGCTAGCTAGCTTTTGTTTCCCAGTCCTAAATGGAGTTGAATCACATGCAGTTTCTGGTCCTACGAGCAAGAGTTTTTTCTGGTAAGAAGAGTCACTATTGTGCTCCCACTGTCATACACAGGGCAAATAGCACTGGCATCTGTTCCCAGTATGGACAGTGTATTGGACTGAAGAAGATCTACTCTTCTTGTCAGGTTCCTAAGCAGAGTTTAACTAGATATGGCCCGTTTGTGCAGGAAGCACAATTCTTTTGTTCTGAGCAAGCTCACTCTTCTGGCCCTATAGGAAACACAGTAGAGTAGAAGAATGCTCTTTTCTCAAAAGCAGAGTGTGCTTCTTGTAAGGCGAGCTAGCGTTTGTTTCCCAGTCCTAAATGGAGTTGAATCACATGCAGTTTCTGGTCCTACGAGCAAGAGTTGTTTTCTGGTAAGAAGAGATATTATTGTGCTCCCTTTGTCGTACACAGTGCAAATAGCACTGGCGTCTGTTCCCAGCATGTACAGTGTATTGGACTGAAGAGGATCTACTCTTCTTCTCAGTTTACTAAGCAGAATTGAACTAGATAGGGCCATGTGTGTAGGAAGCACAGTTCTTTTGTTCTGAGCAAGCTAACTGTTCTGGCGCTATAGGAAACACAGTAGAGTAGAAGAGTACTCTTTTCTCAAAAGCATAATGTGTTTCTTGCAAGGTGAGCTAACGTTTGTTTCCCAGTCCTAAATGGATTTGAATCACTTGGAGTTTCTGGTCCTACAAGCAAGAGTATTTTCTGGTAAGAAGAGTCACTATTGTGCTCGCACTGTCATACACAGGGCAAATAGCACTGGCATCTGTACCTAGCATGTACAGTGTATTGGCTGAAGAGGATCTACTGTTCTTGTCAGGTTCCTAAGCAGAGTTGAACTAGATATGGCCCGTGTGTGCAGGAAGCACAATTCTTTTGTTCTGAGCAAGCTCACTGTACTTGCCCTATAGGAAAAACAGCAGAGTAGAAGAGTGCTCTTTTCTCAAAAGCAGATTGTGTTTCTTGTAAGGCGAGGCTAGCATTTGTTTCCCAGTCGTAAATGGAGTTGAATCACATGCAGTTTCTGGTCCTACGTGCAAGAGTTGTTTTCTGGTAACGAAAGTCACTATTGCGCTCCCATTGCCAAACACAGTGCAAATAGCACTTCGTGTGTTTCCAGCAAGTACAGTGTATTGGACTGAAGAGGAGCTACTGTTCTTGTCAGTTTCCTAAGCAGAGTTGAACTAGATATGGCCCGTGTGCGTAGGAAGCACAGTTCTTTTGTTCTGAGCAAGCTCACTGTTCAGACCCCATAAGACACATACCAGAGAAGAAGAGTGCTCTTTTCTCAAAAGCAGAGTGTATTTCTTGTAAAGCGAGCTAGCTTTTGTTTCCCAGTCCTAAATGAATTTGAATCACATGCACTTACTGGTCCTACGAGTAGAGTTATTTTTTGGTAAGAAGAGTCACTATTGCGCTCCCAAAGCCATACACAGTACAAATAGCACTTGCGTCTGTTCCAATCAAGTACAGTGTATTGGACTGAAGAGGAGCTACTGTTCTTGTCAGTTTTTTAAGCAGAGTTGAACTAGATATGGCCCGTGTGTATAGGAAGCACAGTTCATTTGTTCTGAGCAAGCTCACTGGTCGGACCCCATAGGAAACACAGTAGAGTAGAAGAGTGCTCTTTTCTCAAAAGCAGAGTGTGTTTCTAATAAGGCGAGATAGCATTTGTTTCCCAGTCCTAAATGGAGTTGAATCACATGCAGTTTCTGGTCCTACGAGCAAGAGTTGTTTTCTGGTAAAAAGAGTCACTATTGTGCTCCCAATGCCATACACAGTGCAAATAGCACTCGCGTCTTTTCCCAGCAAGTACAGTGTATTGGACTGAAGACGAGCTACTGTTCTTGTCAGTTTCCTAAGCAGAGTTGAACTAGATATGGCCCGTGTGTGCAAGAAGCACAGTTCATTTGTTCTGAGCAAGCTCACTGTTCTGGCCCTATAGGAAACACAGTAGAGTAGAAGAGTGCTCTTTTCTCAAGAGCAGAGTGTGTTTCTTGTAAGGCGAGCTAGTGTTTGTTTCCCAGTCCTAAATGGAGTTGAATCACATGCAGTTTTTGGTCCTACGCGCAAGAGTTGTTTTCCGGTAAGGAAAGTCACTATTTCGCTCCCACTGCCAAACACAGTGCAAATAGCACTCGCATCTGTTCCCAGCAAGTACCGTGTATTGGACTGAAGAGCAGCTACTGTTCTTTTCAGTTTCCTGAGCAGAATTGAACTGGATATGGCCATTTGTGTAGGAAGCACAGTTCTTTTGTTCTGAGCAAGCTCACTGTACTGGCCCTATAGGAA
This sequence comes from Peromyscus eremicus, assembly GCF_949786415.1. Lineage (NCBI taxonomy): Eukaryota > Metazoa > Chordata > Mammalia > Rodentia > Cricetidae > Peromyscus > Peromyscus eremicus. Next base: position 72,007 of record NW_026736130.1, read on the forward strand.
ACACAGTAGAGTAGAAGAGTGCTCTTTTCTCAAAAGCAGAGTGTGTTTCTTGTAAGGCGAGCTAGCGTTTCTTTCCCAGTCCTAAATGGATTTGAATCACATGCAGTTTCTGGTCCTACAAGCAAGAGTATTTTCTGGTACGAAGAGTCACTATTGCGCTACCATTGTCATACACAGGGCAAATAGCACTGGCATTTGTTCCCAGCATGTACAGTGTATTGGACTGAAGAGGATCTATTGTTCTTGTCAGGTTCCTAAGCAGAGTTGAACTAGATATGGCCCGTGTGTGTATGAAGCACATTTCTTTTATTCTGAGCATGCTCACTGTTCTGGCCCTATAGGAAACACAGTAGAGTAGAAGAGTGCTCTTTTCCCAAAAGCAGAGTGTGTTTCTTGTAAGGCAAGCTAGCATTTGTTTCCCAGTCGTAAATGGAGTTGAATCACATGCAGTTTCTGGTCCTACGAGCAAGAGTTGTTTTCTGGTAAAAAGAGTCACTATTGCGCTCCCAATGCCGTACACAGTGCAAATAGCACTCGCGTCTGTTCCCAGGAAGTACAGTGTATTGGACTGAAGACGAGCTACTATTCTTGTCAGTTTCCTAAGCAGAGTTGAACTAGATATGGCCAGTGTGTGTATGAAGCACAGTTCTTTTGTTCTGAGCAAGCTCACTGTTCTGGCCCTATAGGAAACACAGTAGAGTAGAAGACTGCTCTTTACTCAAAAGCAGAGTATGTTTCTTGTTAGGCGAGCTGGTGTTTGTTTCCCAGTCCTAAATGGAGTTGAATCACATGCAGTTTTTGGTCCTACGTGCAAGAGTTGTTTTCTGGTAACGAAAGTCACTATTGTGCTCCCATTGCCAAACACAGTGCAAATAGCACTCGCATCTGTTCCCAGCAAGTACAGTGTATTGGACTGAAGAGGAGCTACTGTTCTTGTCAGTTTCCTAAGCAGGATTGAACTGGATATGGCCTTTTGTGTAGGAAGCACAGTTCTTTTGTTCTGAGCAAGCTCACTGTACTGGCCCTATAGGAAACACAGTAGAGTAGAAGAGTGCTCTTTTCTCAAAAGCAGAGTGTGTTTCTTGTAAGGCGAGCCAGCGTTTGTTTCCCAGTCCTAAATGGAGTTGAATCACATGCAGTTTTTGGTCCTACGAGCAAGAGTTGTTTTCTGGTAAGGAAAGTCACTATTGCGCTCCCGTTGACATACACAGTTCAAATAGCACTCGCGTCTGTTTACAGCAAGTACAGTGTATTGGACTGAAGAGGAGCTACTGTTCTTGTCAGTTTCCTAAGCAGAATTGAACTAGATTTGGCCCGTGTGTGTATGAAGCACAGTTCTTTTGTTCTGAGCAATCTCACTGTTCTGGCACTATAGGAAACACATTAGAGTACAAGAGTGCTCTTTTCTCAAAAGCAGAGTGTGTTTCTTGTAAGGCGAGATAGCATTTGTTTCCCAGTCCTAAATGGAGTTGAATCCCATGCAGTTTCTGGTCCTACGAGCAAGAGTTGTTTTCTGGTAAAAAGAGTCACTTTTGTGCTCCCAAATCCGTACACAGTGCAAATAGCACTTGCGTCTGTTCCCAGGAAGTACAATGTATTGGACTGAAGAGGAGCTACTATTCTTGTCAGTTTCCTAAGCAGAGTTGAACTAGATATGGCCCGTGTGTGCAGGAAGCACAGTTCTTTTGTTCTGAGCAAGCTCACTGTACTGGCCCTATAGGAAACACAGTAGAGTAGAAGAGTGCTCTTTTCTCAAAAGCAGAGTGTGTTTCTTGTAAGGCGAGCTAGCGTTTGTTTCCCAGTCCTAAATGGAGTTGAATCACATGAAGTGTCTGGTCTTACGAGCAAGAGTTGTTTTCTGGTAAGGAAAGTCACTATTGCGCTCCGTTGACATACACAGTGCAAATAACACTCGCGTCTCTTTCCAGCAAGTACAGTGTATTGGACTGAAGAGGAGCTACTGTTCTTGTCAGTTACCTAAGCAGAATTGAACTAGATATGGCCCGTGTGTATGAAGCACATTTCTTTTGTTCTGATCAAGCTCACTGTTCTGGCCCTATAGGAAACACAGTAGAGTACAAGAGTGCTCTTTTCTCAAAAGCAGAGTGTGTTTCTTGTAAGTCGAGATAGCATTTGTTTCCCAGTCCTAAATGGAGTTGAATCACATGCAGTTTCTGGTCCTACGTGCAAGAGTTGTTTTCTGGTAACGAAAGTCACTATTGCGCTCCCATTGCCAAACACAGTGCAAATAGCACTTCGTGTGTGTCCAGCAAGTACAGTGTATTGGACTGAAGAGGAGCTACTGTTCTTGTCAGTTTCCTAAGCAGAGTTGAACTAGATATGGCCCGTGTGCGTAGGAAGCACAGTTCTTTTGTTCTGAGCAAGCTCACTGTTCTGGCCCAATAGGAAACACAGTAGAGTAGAAGAGTGCTCTTTTCTCAAAAGCAGAGTATGTTTCTTGTTAGGCGAGCTGGTGTTTGTTTCCCAGTCCTAAATGGAGTTGAATCACATGCAGTTTTTGGTCCTACGTGCAAGAGTTGTTTTCTGGTAACGAAAGTCACTATTGTGCTCCCATTGCCAAACACAGTGCAAATAGCACTCGCATCTGTTCCCAGCAAGTACAGTGTATTGGACTGAAGAGGAGCTACTGTTCTTGTCAGTTTCCTAAGCAGGATTGAACTGGATATGACCCTTTTTGTAGGAAGCACAGTTCTTTTGTTCTGAGCAAGCTCACTGTACTGGCCCTATAGGAAACACAGTAGAGTAGAAGAGTGCTCTTTTCTCAAAAGCAGAGTGTGTTTCTTGTAAGGCGAGCCAGCGTTTGTTTCCCAGTCCTAAATGGAGTTGAATCACATGCAGTTTTTGGTCCTACGAGCAAGAGTTGTTTTCTGGTAAGGAAAGTCACTATTGCGCTCCCGTTGACATACACAGTTCAAATAGCACTCGCGTCTGTTTCCAGCAAGTACAGTGTATTGGACTGAAGAGGAGCTACTGTTCTTGTCAGTTTCCTAAGCAGAATTGAACTAGATTTGGCCCGTGTGTGTATGAAGCACAGTTCTTTTGTTCTGAGCAAGCTCACTGTTCTGGCCCTATAAGAAACACAGTAGAGTACAAGAGTGCTCTTTTCTCAAAAGCAGAGTGTGTTTCTTGTAAGGGGAGAGAGCATTTGTTTCCCAGTCCTAAATGGAGTTGAATCCCATGCAGTTTCTGGTCCTACGAGCAAGAGTTGTTTTCTGGTAAAAACAGTCACTTTTGTGCTCCCAAATCCGTACACAGTGCAAATAGCACTCGCGTCTTTTCCCAGCAAGTACAGTGTATTGGACTGAAGAGGAGCTACTGTTCTTGTCAGTTTCCTAAGCAGAGTTGAACTAGATATGGCCCGTGTGCGTAGGAAGCACAGTTCTTTTGTTCTGAGCAAGCTCACTGTTCGGACGCCATAGGACACATAATAGAGAAGAAGAGTGCTCTTTTCTCAAAAGCAGAGTGTATTTCTTGTAAGGCGAGATAGCTTTTGTTTCCCAGTCCTAAATGAATTTGTATCACATGCAGTTTCTGGTCCTACGAGTAGAGTTATTTTTTGGTAAGAAGAGTCACTATTGCGCTCCCAATGCCATACACAGTTCAAATAGCACTTGCGTCTGTTCCAATCAAGTACAGTGTATTGGACTGAAGAGGAGCTACTGTTCTTGTCAGTTTCCTAAGCAGAGTTGAACTAGATATGGCCCGTGTGTATAGGAAGCACAGTTCATTTTTTCTGAGCAAGCTCACTGTTCGGACCCCATAGGAAACACAGTAGAGTAGAAGAGTGCTCTTTTCTCAAAAGCAGAGTGTGTTTCTTGTAAGGCGAGATAGCGTTTGCTTACCAGACCTAAATGGAGTTGAATCACATGCAGTTTCTGGTCCTAAGAGCCAGAGTTGTTTTCTGGTAAAAAGGGTCACTATAGTGCTCCCATTGCTGTACACAGTACAAATATCACTCGTCTGTTCCCAGCAAGTACAGTGTATTGGACTGAAGAGTAGCTACTGTTCTTGTCAGTTTCCTAAGCAGAGTTGAACTAGATATGGCCCGTGTGTGCAGGAAGCCCAGTCTTTTGTTCTGAGCAAGCTCTCTGTTCTGGCTCTATAGGAAACACAGTAGAGTAGAAGACTGCTCTTTTCTCAAAAGCAGAGTGTGTTTCTTGTAAGACGAGCTAGTGTTTGTTTCCAAGTCCTAAATGGAGTTGAATCACATGCAGTTTCTGGTCGTACGAGCAAGAGTTATTTTCTGGTAAGAAGAGTCACTATTGTGCTCCCATTGCTGTACACAGTGCAAATAGCACTGGCGTCTGTTCCCAGCATGTACAGTGTATTGGACTGAAGAGGATCTACTGTTCTTGTCAGTTTACTAAACAGAATTGAACTAGATATGGCCGTATGTTTAGGAAGCACAGTTCTTTTGTTCTGAGCAAGCTCACTGTTCTGGCGCTATAGGAAACATAGTAGAGTAGAAGAGTGCACTTTTCTCAAAAGCAGAGTGTGTTTCTTGTAAGGCGAGCTAGTGTTTGTTTCCCAGTCCTAAATGTAGTTGAATCACATGCAGTTTTTGGTCCTATGCGCAAGAGTTGTTTTCTGGTAAGGAAAGTCACTATTGCGCTCCCATTGCCAAACACAGTGCAAATAGCACTCGCATCTGTTCCCAGCAAGTACAGTGTATTGGACTGAAAAGGAGCTACTGTTCTTGTCAGTTTCCTAAGCAAAATTGAACTGGATATGGCCTTTTGTGTAGGAAGCACAGTTCTTTTGTTCTGAGCAAGCTCACTGTACTGGCCCTATAGGAAACACAGTAGAGTAGAAGAGTGCTCTTTTCTCAAAAGCAGAGTGTGTTACTTGTAAGGCGAGCTAGCATTTCTTTCCCAGTCCTAAATGGAGTTGAATCACATGCAGTTTTTGGTCCTCCGAGCAAGAGTTGTTTTGTGGTAAGAAGAGTCACTATTGTGCTCCCATTGTCATACACAGGGCAAATAGCACTGGCGTCTGTTCCCAGCATTTACAGTGTATTGGACTGAAGAGGATCTACTGTTCTTGTCAGTTTCCAATGCAGAGTTGAACTAGATATGGCCCGTGTGCGTAGGAAGCACAGTTCTTTTGTTCTGAGCAAGCTCACTGTTCTGGCCCTATAGGAAACACAGTAGAGTAGAAGAGTACTCTTTTCTCAAAAGCAGAGTGTGTTTCTGGTAAGGCGAGCTAACGTTTGTTTCTTAGTCCTAAATGGATTTGAATCAAATGCAGTTTCTGGTCCTACAAGCAAGAGTATTTTCTGGTAAGAAGAGTCACTATTGCGCTCCCATTGTCATACACAGTGCAAATAGCACTGGCATTTGTTCCCAGCATGTACAGTGTATTGGACTGAAGAGGATCTACTGTTCTTGTCAGGTTCCTAAGCAGAGTTGAACTAGATGTGGCCTGTGTGTGTATGAAGCACATTTCTTTTGTTCTGAGCAAGCTCACTGTTCTGGCCCTATAGCAAACACAGTAGAGTAGAAGAGTGCTCTTTTCTAAAAAGCAGAGTGTGTTTCTTGTAAGGAAAGCTAGCGTTTGTTTCCCAGTCCTAAATGGAGTTGAATCCCATGCAGTTTCTGGTTCTAGGAGCAAGAGTTGTTTTGTGGTAAGAAGAGTCACTATTGCGCTCTCATTGTTATACACAGTGCAAATAGCACTGGCGTCTGATCCCAGCAAGCACAGTGTATTGGACAGAAGGGGATCTACTGTTCTTGTCAGTTTCCTAAGCAGAGTTGAACTAGATGTGTCCCGTGTGTGTAGGAAGCACAGTTCTATTGTTCTGAGCAAGCTCACTGTTCGGACCCCATAGGAAACACAGTAGAGTAGAAGTGTGCCCTTTTCTCAAAAGCAGAGCTCGTTTCTTGTAAGGCAAGCTAGCGTTTGTTTCCCAGTCCTAAGTGGAGTTGAATCACATGCAGTTTCTGGTCCTAAGAGCCAGAGTTGTTTTCTGGTATGAAGAGTCACTATTGTGCTCCCATTGCTGTACACAGTGCAAATAGCACTCGCGTCTGTTCCCAGCAAGTACAGTGTATTGGACGGAAGAGGAGCTACTGTTCTTGTCAGTTTCCTAAGCAGAGTTGAACTAGATATGGCCCGTGTGTTTAGGAAGCACAGTTCTTTTTTTCTGAGCAAGCTCACTGTTCTGGCCCTATAGGAAACACAGTAGAGTACAAGAGTGCTCTTTTCTCAAAAGCAGAGTGTGTTTCTTGTAAGGCGAGATAGCATTTGTTTCCCAGTCCTAAATGGAGTTGAATCCCATGCAGTTTCTGGTCCTACGAGCAAGAGTTGTTTTTTGGTAAAAAAGAGTCACTATTGTGTTCCCAATGCCGTACACAGTACAAATAGCACTCGCGTCTGTTCCCAGGAAGTAAAGTGTATTGGACTGAAAAGGAGCTACTGTTCTTGTCAGTTTCCTAAGTAGAGATGAACTAGATATGGCCCGTGTGTGCAGGAAGCACATTTCTTTTGTTCTGAGCAAGCTCACCATTCTGGCCCTATAGGAAACACAGTAGAGTAGAAGAGTGCACTTTCCTCGAAAGCAGAGTGTGTTTCTTGTAAGGCAAGCTAGCATTTGTTTCCCAGTCCTAAATGGAGTTGAATCCCATGCAGTTTCTGGTCCTAGGAGCAAGAGTTGTTTTGTGGTAAGAAGAGTTACTATTGCGCTCCAAATGTCATACACAGTGCAAATAGCACTGGCATCTGTTCCCAGGAAGTACAGTGTATTGGACTGAAGAGGAGGTACTGTTCTTGTCAGTTTCCTAAGCAGAGTTGAACTAGATATGGCCTGCGTGTGTAGGAAGCACAGTTCTTTTGTTCTGAACAAGCTCACTGTTCTGGCCCTATAGGAAACACAGTAGAGTACAAGAGTGCTCTTTTCTCAAAAGCAGAGTGTGTTTCTTGTAAGGCGAGCCAGCATTTGTTTCCAGTGCTAAATGGAGTTGAATCACATGCAGTTTTTGCTCCTACGAGCAAGAGTTGTTTTCTGGTAAGGAAAGTCACTATTGCGCTCCCGTTGACATACACAGTGCAAATAGCACTCGCGTCCATTCCCAGCAATTACAGTGTATTGGACTGAAGAGGAACTACTGTTCTTGTCAGTTTCCTAAGCAGAGTTGAACTAGATATGGCCCGTGTGCGTAGGAAACACAGTTCTTTTGTTCTGAGCAAGCTCACTGTTCGGACCCCATAGTACACATAGTAGAGAAGAAGAGTGCTCTTTTCTCAAAAGCAGAGTGTGTTTCTTTGAAGGCGAGCTAGCGTTTGTTTCCCAGTCCTAAACGGAGTTGAATGACATGCAGTTTCTGGTCCTATGAGCAAGAGTTGTTTTCTGGTAAGAAGAGTCACTATTGCTCTCCCATTGCCATACACAGTGCAAATAGCACTCGCGTATGTTCCCAGCAAGTACAGTGTATTGGACTGAAGAGGAGCTACTGTTCTTGTCAGTTTCCTAAGCAGATTTGAACTAGATATGGCCCGTGTGTGTAGGAAGCACAGTTCTTTTGTTCTGAGCAAGCTCACTGTTCTGCCCCTATAGGAAACACAGTAGAGCAGAGGAGGGCTCTTTTCTCAAAAGCAGAGTGTGTTTCTTGTAAGGCAAGCTAGTGTTTGTTTCCCATTCAGAAATGGAGTTGAATCCCATGAAGTTTCTAGTCCTATGAGCAAGAGTTGTTTTCTGGTAAGAAGAGTCACTATTGCGCTCCCATTGTCATACACAGTGCAAATAGCACTCACGTCTGTTCCCAGCAAGTACAGTGTATTGGACTGAAGGGGATCTACTGTTCTTGTCAGTTTCCTAAGCAGAATTGAACTAGATATGGCCCGTGTGTGTAGGAAGCACAGTTCTTTTGTTCTGAGCAAGCTCACTGTTCGGACCCCGTAGGAACCACAGTAGAGTAGAAGTGTGCCCTTTTCTCAAATCAGAGCTTGTTTCTTGTAAGGCAAGCTAGCGTTTGTTTTCCAGTCCTAAGTGGAGTTGAATCACATGCAATTTCTGGTCCTAAGAGCCAGAGTTGTTTTCTGGTAAGAAGGGTCACTATTGTGCTCCCATTGCTATACACAGTACAAATAGCACTCGTCTGTTCCCAGCAAGTACAGTGTATTGGACTGAAGAGAAGCTACTGTTCTCGTCAGTTTCCTAAACAGAGTTGAACTAGATATGGCCCGTGTGTGTAGGAAGCACAGTTCTTTTGTTCTGAGCAAGCTCACTGTACTGGCCCTATAGGAAACACAGTAGAGTACAAGAGTGCTCTTTTCTCAAAAGCAGAGTGTGTTTCTTGTAAGGCGAGATAGCATTTGTTTCCCAGTCCTAAATGGAGTTGAATGCCATGCAGTTTCTTTTCCTACGAGCAAGAGTTGTTTTCTGGTATAACTAGTCACTATTGTGCTCCCAATTCCGTACACAGTGCAAATAGCACTGGCGTCTGTTCCCAGCAAGTACAGTGTATTGGACTGAAGAGGAGCTACTGTTCTTGTCAGTTTCCTAAGCAGAGTTGAACTAGATATGGCCCGTGTGTGCAGCAAGCACAGTTCTTTTGTTCTGAGCAAGCTCTCTGTTCTGGCCCTATAAAACACAGTAGTAGAAGAGTGCTCTTTTCTCAAAAGCAGAGTGTGTTTCTTGTAAGGCGAGCTAGCGAATGTTTCCCAGTCCTAAATGGAGTTGAATCCATGCATTTTCTGGTCCTACGAGTAGAGTTATTTTTTGGTAAGAATAGTCACTATTGCACTCCCAATACCATACACAGTACAAACAGCACTTGCGTCTGTTCCAATCAAGTACAGTGTATTGGACTGAAGAGGAGCTACTGTTCTTGTCAGTTTCCTAAGCAGAGTTGAACTAGATTTGGCCCGTGTGTATAGGAAGCACAGTTCTTTTGTTCTGAGCAAGCTCACTGTTAGGACCCAATAGGAAACACAGTAGAGTAGAAGAGTGCTCTTTTCTCAAAAATAGAGTGTGTTTCTTAAAGGCAAGCTAGCATTTGTTTCCCAGTCCTAAATGGAGTTGAATCCCATGCAGTTTCTGGTCCTAGGAGCAAGAGTTGTTTTGTGGTAAGAAGAGTTACTATTGCGCTCCAAATGTCATACACAGTGCAAATAGCACTGGCATCTGTTCCCAGGAAGTACAGTGTATTGGACTGAAGAGGAGGTACTGTTCTTGTCAGTTTCCTAAGCAGAGTTGAACTAGATATGGCCTGTGTGTGTAGGAAGCACAGTTCTTTTGTTCTGAGCAAGCTCACTGTTCTGGCCCTATAGGAAACACAGTAGAGTACAAGAGTGCTCTTTTCTCAAAAGCAGAGTGTGTTTCTTGTAAGGCAAGCTAGCATTTGTTTCCCAGTCCTAAATGGAGTTGAATGTCATGCAATTTCTGGTCCTACGAGCAAGAGTTGTTTTCTGGTAAAAAGAGACACTACTGCGCTCCCAATGCCGTACACAGTGCAAATAGCACGCGCGTCTGTTCCCAGCAAGTACAGTGTATTGGACTAAAGAGGAGCTACTGTTCTTGTCAGTTTCCTAAGCAGAGTTGAACTAGATATGGCCTGTGTGTGCAGGAAGCACAGTTCTTTTGTTCTGAGCAAGCTCACTGTTCTGGCCCTATAGGAAACACAGTAGAGTAGAAGAGTGCTCTTTTCTCCAAAGCAGAGTGTGTTTCTTCTAAGGCGAGCTAGTGTTTGTTTCCCAGTCCTAAATGGAGTTGAATCACATGCAGTTTTTGGTCCTACGCGCAAGAGTTGTTTTCTGGTAAAGAAAGTCACTATTGCGCTCCCATTGCCAAACACAGTGCAAATAGCACTCGCATCTGTTCCCGGCAAGTACAGTTTTTTTGGACTGGAGAGGAGCTACTGTTCTTGTCAGTTTCCTAAGCAGAATTGAACTGGATATGGCCATTTGTGTAGGAAGCACAGTTCTTTTGTTCTGAGCAAGCTCACTGTACTGGCCCTATAGGAAACACAGTAGAGTAGAAGAGTGCTCTTTTCTCGAAAGCAGAGTGTGTTTCATGTAAGGCGAGCTAGCGTTTCTTTCCCAGTCCTAAATGGAGTTGAATTACATGCAGTTTTTGGTCCTACGAGCAAGAGTTGTTTTCTGGTAAGAAGAGTCACTATTGCGCTCCCATTGTCAACACAAGGCAAATAGCACTGGCGTCTGTTCCCAGCATGTACAGTGTATTGGACTGAAGAGGATCTACTGTTCTTGTCAGTTTCCGATGCAGAGTTGAACTAGATATGGCCCGTGTGTGTAGGAAGGACAGTTCTTTTGTTCTGAGCAAGCTGACTGTTCTTGCCCTATAGGAAACACAGTAGAGTAGAAGAGTACTCTTTTCTCAAAAGCATAATGTGTTTCTTGCAAGGTGAGCTAACGTTTGTTTCCCAGTCCTAAATGGAATTGAATCACTTGGAGTTTCTGGTCCTACAAGCAAGAGTATTTTCTGGTAAGAAGAGTCACTATTGTGCTCGCACTGTCATACACAGGGCAAATAGCACTGGCATCTGTACCTAGCATGTACAGTGTATTGGACTGAAGAGGATCTACTGTTCTTGTCAGGTTCCTAAGCAGAGTTGAACTAGATATGGCCCGTGTGTGCAGGAAGCACAATTCTTTTGTTCTGAGCAAGCTCACTGTACTGGCCCTATAGGAAAAACAGCAGAGTAGAAGAGTGCTCTTTTCTCAAAAGCAGATTGTGTTTTTTGTAAGGCGAGGCTAGCGTTTGTTTCCCAGTCGTAAATGGAGTTCAATCCCATGCAGTTTCTGTTCCTATGAGCAAGAGTTGTTTTCTTGTAAAAAGAGTCACTATTGCGCTCCCAATTCCGTACACAGTGCAAGTAGCACTGGCGTCTGTTCCCAGCATATACAGTGTATTAGACTGAAGAGGAGCTACTGTTCTCGTCAGTTTCCTAAGCAGAGTTGAACTAGATATGGCCCGTGTGTGCAGGAAGCACAGTTCTTTTGTTCTGAGCAAGCTCTCTGTTCTGGCCCGAGAGG